>NC_053403.1:18297947-18400447 GCF_016859285.1 Xiphias gladius | reverse complement strand
CTTAAATGCTTTTTCCCTCGGTAGTCCAGCTCAGGTTATCTGCGAGGCCAGCTCGTCATCAGACAAATGGGTGTAAGCAAAGGAGAATTGAATTGGCAAAACAACATGCACTACAAAGGGCCTCCAGCAGATGGAGTTGTAGAACAATACAAGTTGTAGCCTACCCGGTTTTCTACTCAATGTTTTGTTCATTGCCATAGATGAGGAATTGAGAGCGGTGAGTCACAAAAGTAGCGTTTCTGCGCACATTTCCCTTTGAAATGGCTTTCACCGGTAACACCGGAGTTGGCATTTAGCTCACGGTGTGAACAACATACAGTGTGTGTTGAACCGAACACCTCTGACTCATGCGGCTCTGCTCTCTGTTACAGACTTCATTAGTTATTGATTTTCTCATCACCCGCAAGTTTGTCTGGCAGAACAAGCTAGTCTGTGTGTTTGTTTTTAATCATCGTTGCACTCACAGCAACTCATGCAAGTTGTAAGACATTTGGGACGGCGTGTTGACTCAGATTGAATGAAAACAGAGAAAAATCAGAAATCCGTGAATGATCTTTAAGAGAAACTGCCAGAAAACCTAAAATGGGGAAACTGTAATGCGAGTTTGTCTTTAATAATGGCTTCTATATCATAGACTCAGTATGTCTGAAAGTGAAGGCCCAGCATTGTCTGTCTTGGATCGGCCTTGTATTGTGAATGTGTAGCTGCTGAGTTCTGCCTGTCAAAACAACTGGCAGCACGTCATGATGGTCGCTTGTCTTGACGGGATCTTTTTCATCCAGAATTATGACTCTCATAGAGCAATGATTCACCCAAGCAATGCGCTGTAAGCAAGCCAGAGTGTTGCTCGTCCATTGTATACGTGGTCCACCTCTTTGTCTGGGGACAACCTAATGCAGCGGGGTTTGGAATGTTTTAAAAAATGTACACTGTACAGTAATCTAGCAATGCTTTGGGGGATAAATGAAGATTCTCTACATTTTGGTTTCACTTATTCCATTGTTTTTCCTCTACATTCCCTCTATTTATTCACAATGGAGAAATTTTATTAGTTTGAGTTTTTTCATCCTTAAAGGAATACACCACCAAAAATCTGTCCTCTGAGTATCAAACAGCCACAGTCTTCAGGCTTGAAATACTTCTAAGAAGTTTGTGGCTTGCTGTTTCACTGAGGACGATAGCAATAGTGGATTCACAACAGTTACAAGAGATTCCAACAGCGACCAAGTTTAACTACAAAAAGAAAAGAAAAGAAAATAAGTAATGTCTGTAGTGTCTCAAGCTAATCTTGCAGCATGGTGAGCTTCTCCACTGTAGATCCATATGTTCTATGTCCCACTCATGTCCCACTCATATTTTTTTGCCAAAATATAGGCCCCTCCCAAGGGACCAAGCTACAAACCTTTCTGAACTAGCCTTTCAGGTCTAGGTGGTGAGGTACTCTAGACATAGTTTTTTTAGTGAAGTATTCCTACAAGCTGTTACTACTTTCTAATATATTAATCTTTATAAAGGGATTATAAATTCCGCTACATTATTAATTCATTTTTTAAAGCTTTATGGATCAGTTAATAAGAAAAGATGTTTATCCTCCTCCAGCAGGACTCTTTGCTTTTTCTTTTTTCTTTTTTACATCTTTTTTACATCAGGCAACAATCGTATTTATTTATTCATTTATTTATTTATCACTGAATATTAATGATTTACCAGCAAGGGAGATTTTTCACAAACTGGAAACCCACAAGCTGCTAATGGATCGTGAGTGATCTGTAGAGTATCACTGAATGATTTATTAACTGTTAATAAAGCTATCAGTTACAACTTATAAACCCTTTATGAAAATGGGTTATGAGAAAGTGTTACCCAAAAACTTTTTAACAGGCTAACTCCACTTAAAGAATCAAACAGGACTTAGTTTTGTGATTAACATTATAATACACTTTAATATAAAAATGTTTGACTTCGGTGTCCCAAGTGGTAAAAATCGCATGAAAATTTTACACATAGTGGCTTTAAACCAAAATATAAAATCATGTTTTAATATTGTGACTCAGCAGTAAGGGCACACCCGCTAAACTTACATTTTCTGCAAAACATCATGAATAAGCTTTGAGGTGCTTAATAGGAAAACTAGCTATTACTACCAAGATAAATGCCATGTTTTGTGACAACCTGACTTCTTTCTGCATGTCAACCTGCTGTGAAGGTTGAGCACCCATGTGTTAAGGTCAAAGTGACACAGCGTCCCTCTGGTCAGGGCACCTTTTAGTGAATTAGTTGGTGTTGATACTGAACTGACAGTTAATCAGAGGTGGCATCAATTAAACAGTATCTGGCTCGTGTTGCTGCCCTGTAGCACTGTACGTTTTGTGCGTGGCTGACCCACGTGTCTTGTACACACTCACACTGTGATGGTGATCAGCCGGAGACTTGTTAGCCAGCGCGCCACCCTTTACCTCTCCCCCTGTGAGGTGACACTCAATTATGGATGACCATTAGAAACCAGACACGCTGGAACACAGGCTTACCCAGACTGACACACACACACACACACACACACACACAAACACCGCAATGGGCACAGCGATTATTCTCAGAGACACCCAAGACTATTGAAGTGCTAATGGGGTAACACCATCCATTTCAATCCATAACCAGTGCACCTTTAACCACTGTGGCAACAAGGTGACCACCAGTATACATTTTCCATATCAGTATCATTATTAGCAAATTAAAACCGGTGTTAAATTATGATATTAACCCAAACTAATTACATTTCATGGCAAATTTTTTTTTTTTTTTTTTGAAAAACTGTTTCTTTTTTAACAAAAAAAAATATTATTTTTTTTATGTACTGTATCTGGAATTCGATGTTCGGGTCAGGTGCATATTTGTTCCTTTGTCTTGGCTCTTAATCCTGCATTTGTTCTATAAAAGACCGAACACAAAGGACACATCTCTCATTAGTCATTAATAGGGATTAAGCTGCTATACATCAAAATGATGGCATAGAAAATCATGCATCCACAATGTACACATACACATCCAATTAAGGTTTCAGCTTTCGGGATGGAATCTGGGTATGTCAGTTTGCAGTGTGTTTCACTGCTGACATTTGATCCACATCTCTATTGAATTTATTAACTTTCTTTTCCCTTTTTTTTCCCTTTTTTGATAGCAGCATGGCTCCATGGCAATGTGTCATGGCATTGGTGGGTCTACCACTTTAGTCTGGACTGAAATATCTCAAAAACTATAAGATTGATATTCATGAAATTTTATAAAAACATACATCTCCCTCGGAATTAATTGTAATGACTTTGGTGATCCATTAACATTTCATCTAACAACATCATCAAGTTTCGATGTGTCCAATGCTTTAGTTTACGAAATGCTTACAAAACTAGCTGTACTTTGTGTATAGTGCTAACTTGTGAATGTTAGTATGCTAACAAGCTAAACTAATATAGTGGACATCACAAACATTGTACCAATTTAGCATCAGTATGCTAGCATTGTCATTATGAGCATGTTATTATTTAGCTCAAAGCATAGGCGTGTCTTAGTACAGCCTCAAAGGAACTGTTAGCATGGCTGTCGTGTACTGTGTGCTCAGACAGAGCGCAAAGTGAGTTATAGAGATTGCACACTTAGACACCAATTCACCCAGGGTGGCACAAACTGATTCAAATGTGGGCTAAAAAAAACAAAAAAACATTCAGTATACAGGGGCTATATGTATCCATTTCATAAATGTACAGAGACATGAGGAAAAGGAGAGAGAGGGAAATAACAGAAAGAACTTGATTTTTTGGTGAGTGCTGAGTTCAGTCGTAGCTTGAGCTGAATACAAACACACAGACAAAGTCCCACAGACATGGTTGGTGCATCTGTTGGTAGCGAGCTTACAACTAACATTTGTCCAGTCAGCATATTGGCTGACAAACAGTCCAGTGGTCAAATTCACGCGAATGACAAACCTTGAGTGGTGTACAATGTGTACATTCATACCCGACTGGACTGAAGACCATGTCGGTTTACAACCTCAAAGGCCTCTGGCAAAGTGAAATAAGAAAGACAAAGATCATTTAGGACCTGTTTACACCTTTTTTGTTTGAATTTAAACTGCATATAGGTCTGTGTGTTCTGAAGCTTCTCTAATAATTGACTAGCTCAGCCCTAAAATAACAAATATCAGAAGAAGCATCTATCAAGTAGACCAAGTCCAGGCATGTTTTGTGTCTTAAGTAATGCTAACAAACCCGCATAAACACAGAGATGATTAAGTTCAGTGACCACAACTGGCCGTCGCTATAGCATTTTACCTAACAGGCCATGACAGTGACTTAAACTTTAATGCAGCTTAACCTACATTCTGCTATATTAGCAACGGAGAGCTGGAAAAACAGAACCAAGTTCACATGGAGGGAGGACATCGATACAGCGAATGATCAAAGGTGAGAATGCATCTCAGGACAAGCAAGGCAAGTAAGTGGAGAGGTGTGTTGAGGTTAAGTTGTGATACTCAATCTGTAGAATTCTTTAAGCTTGACCCTGAGGTCTTGAGGAAACAGCTCAGGACTTCTGTTTTTACCATCAAAAGAGCCTAGACTAAGATAAAGCATTGTATGGCTCCATCCTTTGATATTCATCCATAAATTTGACCTCATACTTAATTTCCCCATAAGACCTTGTGATCTTTGACGTAGCTGAGACCTGGTCCTTTCAATGCACAGTCTTAGCTGGTCGAGACATTGAATGAAACAGCACAACAACGAATGTGTCACTGATAACCAGTTGTGATCTCATGAAAATGCATTTTAAGTCACCGTCTGATGTCATCGTTACAGGCTCATACTCTTCAGACAGACCAATGTTAACTATAGCATGCAAGTAAACGCAATGCTCCAGTAGCCACGGATACATCCTTATGTGCAGCATGCATTATTAATCTGTTTTCCATACCTTGTTTGTCAAGTTCTTACATTAATGCATCATTCAGATTCAGTCCTACCCAGCTCAGTTCTCACTGGGAGGAGGGTGGTGGATGCCTGTTCAGACCAGCAAATGTCCTGCATCCAAAGCAAGATTTCTTAATTTGTTGACAGGTTCCCTGCAGTAGTGCTAATATGTATTTAAAAAGAATATGTCACAGGATTACAATGAAATTACCTTAATTGGTTTCTGTATTACATATTTTAAGAGGTATCCTTGTATTTTTTTAGGCTTACTTAAGTTTTCCAATGTGCAGTGTGAATGTGTGTGTTTGTCTGATACAGTATCAGAGCTTCCTGGTTCATATCACTGTTAAGTAGCCAGAGAGGTAAATGGAGTGGGGGATGTATCCACCTCAGTGGGTTCAATCTGTCTTCATTGGGCACATGCAGAACATGCATGTCACCAATACACACATATATACACTCACACACACACAAACGCAGAGTATCAGATAACAGGCCCTGAATTATTTAACAGCCACGAAGAGCGCCACAAAGCAGCAACCAGATTCTTCCACATCTTTGCAGCACACCTGAATATTAATGGTCCAGAGACAGTGGCACGAGGAAAAAGGAGTGCAGAGACAGAGGGAGTATGAGGGAAAAGACACTTCTCAGATATTTGGGAGCAAGATTGTTGAAGCTTGAATTTGTGTTGTCAATTGGCTTTGTACTTGTATGACAAATCATTTAGTGAGCACATCTGACACCCTCAGAGTGGTCTAGTTAAGAACTGGCTTTGTGGAATGAAATACATGATAAAATGGTCAATATAAAGATACTACAACCACACCAATGTAAAGAATATATGTTGAAATGTTTTGTGGGTTTTTTTTTCTTTTTTTTTTCTTATCTTTAGTTTAAAATTGAGGTTATTGCCATGATTTGACCATAGCCATTTTGGTGCTCCTCCATACGACAAAACACCACAAATTGTAATTTGAGAAGAGTCAGTTCATCAGTTTACCAAACAAATAGTTGTGGTAGCACTGAGAAAATCATGTGTAGTTACCAAACTAGTGAGGAACAAAACAGACACTAATTTCTAATCAATGAATAGGTATCCAGTTCCTAATAACTCAAAATCAAAGACTGAAGCTTGAAGTTACAGAGAGAAAACACACAGCTAGTTACCTGTATTTGATGTTCTTTGGATCTTACTTTCTTAATGAATCATTCCTGTTTAAATTCAGCTGCTCAATGCCACTTTTTAACAAGTTTCTTAATATCATATTAACTGAACCCGAGAGGACATACAGTAAAAACAACAAGTAACGGCACAGTAATCCTGAAGCACTGTTTCCTTTGTAGTTAGCCCACGGCCTAAATTAACATGTTAAATTTCAAGAAGAAAATGGTCAACAGTAAAAATCTTGAAGGGCGTATTTGAATCGATGAGCTTGGTCAGAGCTTAAAATTTTGGCACTGCAGCATATAAACAATACATACTGTATGGTGTTTGGGTTGGAGTCTTGTGGGTGAGCAATGCAGGAATGGAACAGTACAAGTAGAGAATAATAGCTTTAGTATCTTTTTGTAACTGCTGTTTGCAGATTTCTCAAAATGTCTATGCACAGTCCTAATATCTCAGTACTCCATGCATTGTAGCTGTAACTACTGTAAATGCATGTGACCATTTATAAGTAGCCTCTTCTATCTGCCACCTTTATGTTGCCCCTATGCCTTTACAAGGTGGCATTTCTGAATTGGATGTCACATGTGTCATTAACCTTATTCCTAACTCCTCTCTTCATTAATCCTCCTCCCCTTGTCATATCACTGCTGCTCTATCATGTCCTCCTATCTCTGTGTTAGTAGTCCATACTCTGTATGCTGTGGCTCTTTTTTCAGTTTTCCCTTTGCAGGGCTGCAGGTAGCAGCGGCAGATTCAGGTCTGGCACCCGACGCCGGAGAGATGACCGTAACTGAACTGAGTTCCTTTTTGCTCCACTCATCCCTCCTCCTGATGTCGCTCTATCTCCTCCTCCTATTGATGACATATCTCTTCTCTTCCCCCTCTCCTGCCTGAGGCTCTTGATGACCAAAGTATGTTGTCTCTGCGAGGGGAAGGCAGGAGGTTTAGACTCGCTGACCAGGAGTCCTGGGGGCCCAAGTCGGGTCAACCCCACCCACGTCATCTTCCTGCCTCGTCCGTCTTTTAGCCCCACGTTTCGCAAGCGTGGCAGGAGGGCAGAGGGTGACATTTGGGTTGTTTCCATGGAACCCAGGTGGACTCTGTCTGATGAGTTTGTGGTTTGTGTGTCAGCCTCCAGGTTCATCCTGGGAGAGATGCCATTCTTCTGTGAGGTATAAAACATCTGCAGCTTCTCCAGTCGCTCGTTGATACTCAAGTGATGAGAGTGGTCATCCTGGTGGCGGTTGTCATGGAAACAATCTGACCCGGGGTCTGCCGCGCCGTCCGACTGAGTTGTCCTGAGCAGATGTGTGTGTCGGATGGGTCTCAGTGCGCTGCTGTCTCTGATTGGCTCAATGGGTAGGGGGACTTGGCAAGGGGCGGAGTCACAGAGTTGGGAGGCAGAGCTTTTAGGAGGAGAAAGATGGACGAGTTCCCTGTCTCTAAACACAGACACTGGAACATAAAAGTATACAGATATAGTATGTCACACACTGTACTGTGCATGTGTGCAGCTTTGTTTCTGTGCAATAAATGCTTACCTTCAGGGAACAGTGTCTCTCTAGTTTCCAAGGTGATGGCGATCTCCTCATTAGTAGCCCCATCTGTTGCAGACTGAGGGGCAGAGGAGGGTGAGGGAAGGCGAGGGGGTATTGAGGGGGAGGCAGAGCGAGGAAGTTGCGGTAGGGAGGGAGAAGGCGGACGGTTCTCATGGTCTTCTCTGTCGTCTTTTCTGTGAAGGTCCTCAGTCCTCCTCCTGTTGCTCTGACATTCAGTTGTCTGTTGGTCCCTCTGAGGCCTGCTGGACTGTTTAGAGCTTTTTTCACTGGTCGGTTCATTCTAAAAACAAGCAATGATTAGAATGTTTTTTACTGACACAAATTTGTTACAAAGACTGTTGCCATCTAATAGAACTTGAGATAGAAAATTGCCTGATTTTTTTCTAATACAGCCACAACACTTCCTCTGCTTGTACACATGTGACTGAATTATTTGCACAAGCAGACAAGCTACAGGATCTGGTTAAGTGCAAGCAACGACTATGGCCTTACTTCTATTCTTCTAGCTAGACTTGAACCATTCATCTGTGGCTGAAAATTGCATGCTCTATGTAGACTGTACACTGTGGTGCTTTGAGCTAAATGCTAATATGCTTGCAATGACAATGCTAACATGCTGATGTTAAGCAGGTATGGTGTTACCAAGTTAACCATTATAATTTAGCATGTTAGCATGCTAACATTTGCTAATTACCACTAAACACAAAGCACAGCTGAGGCAGATCAGTTTTTGCAGGTGTTTGGTCATAAACCAAATAATGGAAAACTTGAAAATTTTATCTGACCATATCAAACCATATATATTATTAATCACTTTTTAAGTACCATTATACTAAGCCACTCGTGTATTACAAACATCAAAAAAGTTTACTAGTATTTCAGTATGTGCAGGCCTGTGTGTGTGTGTGTGTGTGTGTGTGTGTGTGTGTGTGTGTGTGTGTGTGTGTGTGTGTGTGCAAATGAGGTGTGAACCTTGCTGGCCCTGGCTCCTTTCTGGCTCCTGTTGAGCTTGTTGAGCAGCAGGTGATAGGAGGCCATGATGGCGGAGGGGCGGTTGGTAGTGAGTGTCTGAATAACTTCAGAGAGGGAGTAGCCCAATTTCTCCGTCATGTATGCCAACACAGATGAATTGAGATCCTCTGGACACAATCTGGGAAATAACAACAGCGAGGGAGGAGGAAACAATTACAAAGAAAAATGTGAAAAGTTGAGCAGAGAGAAATCTAATGGGTCTTTCAGGATCTGTTGGTATGAAATAACTAGTAACTGAAGGATTTTGAGCACTCCAGGGCTGGAACAGTTTTTATGTCATTCATGTGGATTTCAGAAAACACATTATTGCCAGGAGGAGCCATACATGATTGCATTTCCACACTGCATAAAGTGATAAAAGCCTTTTAGTCATGCAATAATATACAAAACTGTTACCCTACTGACCACAAAAATTTTCATTTTGTTAGAAAACTTGCAGTGATTTCCCTCTTGGCTCTTTTCCCCACATTGTAATGTTTGCTGCAGAACTTCCCCTGAGGAGTCCTTGTGTATATATATATAATATATAATATATATTTACGGTACAAATATAGCATAATTTATTAAAGAGCAAATGTGAATATATAGAAGGGATTTACATATTTTTGCAGTATATGCCATTCTTTTTCAAGAATATAATGGACACACATCCCCTATTTTTCTTATTTTAAGATATAATTAGAAAATATATGATAGAACATTTACAATACATAAAATTGGTAAATTCTGAAAAATATATTATTAAAAGTATGTCAATTCATTACATTCGGTTGCCTTTGGGTGTGTTTCTAGACACTATGTATAAGTGTAGTCACATAGTAGATCTCTACCTGTTTTTATGAGAGAGTGTGTGTAGTGGTTTCTTGACATATCCCTCGTTGATCCATCGTTCCTCCATCGCAGCTCTGACACTGGGTCTCTTGGCAGGGTCTGGCTCCAGGAGAGACAACACAAATGACACTGCACCTGCGATGGGAGCACAGATGGATCGAGAATGTAAGGGCAGCAAAGGATGGAGCAATGTACCATTTTTTTTCGTAATTATCGGAACTTTAAATTCAGTGATTTCTCCATTTGGTTTGGTGTATACCCTTACTGCCCTGTTAAAAAAAAGTTTTAAAAGTCGCATAGATTTACAAGCAGCCTGGTTATTGGAAAGTTTTTGATAAAGCAAACTTGATCCTTCTCCCTGTAACTTACTTACAGCATGTTGTACATTTCTCAAGTGTTTCTTAAGTAATAAATTAGTAGAAATGATATATAAATGTAATAAATGAATATCAAAGAATGACAAACTTTCTGTCCAAACAATACTTTTGCTTAATCACCGTATTAATGATGTGGTGCACTTTTAAAGCAGTTTTTAAAGCTAAACTAAAAAATAAGTGATTATAAACAATATTTTTATAATAACGGCAGGTCAAATGACTGCTGATGTGAAAAGTGTTGCTCATAGGGACAAACTAACATAGAATTGTCTCACTCTGCAGTTCCCCTCAGCTCTATGTTTTTGCATCTTTCAGCTCATTCTTTTAGTTTCCTATCCAGCAATTTCATAGTTTTAGTCTCACCACTCTCATTGCACTGTTTTTGTCTGCTGCAGGCCGCTGTTTTCAGAAAGAAAAGCTCTAAAACCCCACTGTATGCTAGGTGCCCAGCACCAATCAGTGGATGGACAAAGTTAGTGATTAGCTGATGAACATAGTGGAGCATTAAGCAGCCAAAGAGCCAGATATTTTTCTTAAGAGTTCTTGGAGACTACTCCAGCCTCATCACCAACCAGAAGTTCAATGTTAGCATTCAACTTTGGTTGACTACATGAACATCAGTCAAGACTGCACAGTGACAGTTGGTATTCAACATGCAAGCAACTGCTGGTCATTGCCCATCTTGTTGGTTATTCAAATTTGCTTGGAAGGGGTTGTAGTAAATGAACTGTATCTCAAAATCTCTCATATTCACCTACACTCACACAGATGGCCATGCAAGTCTCTGGCCTGCTCATCGGGAGCAGTTTTGAGTCAGTGTCTTGTGTAGGTCAAGGGGCACTTTGACATGCAGTTGCGCAAAGCCAGGGAATTGGACCACCAACTATGCAATGACCAGCAGCTCTCCCGCCAGGACCCACAGTCACCTACATGTACAGTATGTATTATTTTTTTCATGTACACTTAAGTTTGTTCCATTCTTGCTTAGCCAAATGGCCAATCTAAAAGAGCCAATGTTACACAACTACTCCAGGCTGCTAGACTGGTGTCACTCACTGTGACTTCCCTGAAAGTGTATCAGAGATGAGAGCATAGAGAGAGGCAGGATTTCCCTTCAGGAGAACCAATTCAGCCTGTCAGCTTACGACAGCCAAGTGGGGTTGGTAGTTTGACTCCAGATGGGGATTCATAATAAGCTCCACAGTCCGGAGGAGCAGATAGCTTAAAAAAGGATGGCTGCCACATTCACTGACATATAAGCCATGTGTTAGTTAAGAGTTTCAAAGGATGGTGAAAAAAAGCAAATCCATCCAGAAGCAGGATAAAGTCTAAAAGTTAAAGTGGATGTCTCAGATGCCCATCTGTGGCAGTGATTTTATCACAGTTTCAGAACATCAGAGCCAAACTTTTCTTCCCCACAGTAACAGAAGCTATGTTTGTTTGTGGTGACATGGCGCCATGACAGAGTTCAATGGAGTGACTGTGTGAGAGCGACACCAAAATAAATCTGAGAGAAACAGAGACACTAAGGCCAATGTGGACTTGCTACAGAACAAATGGAAGGAGCAAGAAACAAGTGAAACATTTATCCTTCAGTACTCTGTCTCATGATAGGTCTGTGGTCTGTAGAAAGATGACTGAATCCTAGGTTATGTTTGTTCCTTCAGGATTATTCAGAATATCACCTCCAATTTAGATTTTACCTATGCATAGCAGAGGGTACTCATGTGTTGACCTGAAAACCTTTTTAAATGGAATTTTAATCATAATCAGAGGGAAATCGCTCAGTCTTTTGTTTGGAGCTCGATAGCCAAGCATATAATCGGTTGTTGAAACCATTAATACAAAGTGTGAGATCTGTCTTGGTGCATTTTTTTTTTTGCAACACCTGTCAACATGAAGATTGAAAAATAACTGACTTTCATTACATTTTCATAGTTTGACCCCGTAGCTGTGCCTTTATATTTGTTTAAATAACTAAGGTTTTATTTACTTCAACGCATACAGCCGACTTTACTTTTCTTATTAGTTCAAAGTACTTTTGTTCTCTCCATGTCACCTCTAGCAAGTAGTTGTGAAACCCCATCGAGACTCAAAACAAACACACTCAATTCCAACTAAATGCAGGTAACTGACTCATTGGGCATTTTAAACTATATAACTGTGACAAAATCTTTGTTTCAGTGAGGGAGGGGAATTTTGGAGTTACCTTTGCTGACGTCACTGGGGATGCTGCTGATCTCTCCGTTGACCATCTTCTGGTGCAGCTGTTTGATGTTGAACGGCTCAACAGTAAAGGGCAAAGTCCCTGTCAGCATGGCAAACATGCTAACACCTCTGCACACACACAGACAAGGGAAATGTGTACAAATACAAACACATTTACATTATCCATACACAGCACCACAGAAAAATAACTGTCTTTTCAAATGAGCCACACTAAGCTATGATGGAACAGGCCAGATAGCCTCCTCAAAAGACACACTGAGACTCTATCACTTACATGGACCAGATGTCCACTTTGGGTCCATACTTCCTGTGAGCGAGCAGCTCAGGGGCTGCGTAGGCAGGACTTCCACACTGGGTGTTGAGAAGCTCCAGAGACAACGATTCTGCCTTCAGAGTGTTACTCAGGCCAAAGTCTGTGTTAAGCATCATTATTTTAGATAGCTATGGTTCTGCAATATCCTGATCTGTCTAACCTTTTTGCATCAATACACTGTCAGTCAAATATCATTGGAGAAAGCAGAGTGTCAACATACCTACAATCTTTATGTTGTTATGTTCGTCCAGCAGGAAGTTTTCAATCTTTAAATCTCTATGGAGGAAATTAAGAGGGAGAGTTAAAAAAAGGTTAAAAAGGAAGAACGTGGTTCACTGTAATATTTTCATGCACTTTGTCCTTAATTCTGAAGGAATTTATTTAAAGTTATTTTTTCCCTACAGATGAGTTTTTTTGGTGCAATTTACTTGACAAACACTAGTGGTTGTTCAATTTAAGAACTCCTGCAATGTGTTTTTGGCCTTGCTATGCTTTTTGTGTATATATGCCAACCCGATGAGATGGGACCAGACTAGACCCACTTAAGCAAAGGAAAACCCAACCATTTGGGTTTGGGTAGAGCTCAAGCATTAAAAACACTGTTGAAAAATATTTGGGGCAACATTTAGTTGTAATTTTGGGAATTAGTTTGCTCTGGACTCCAAAATCCCTGCACCCATCAAGATTTTCAAGTCATGTTAAACTGCTCTTCTTGACTTAATCTCCATTCTCTACCAAAGTAATATCTCTATGCGTTCACCTGGAAAAGTTGCCTCACTCCGCTGAAAATACCCCAGCCCCACCACTGACCACACTGCCTGCTCTAAAACTACTGAGCTAAATGAAAATCTGCGGTTAGGAGAGAGAGAGATCCCCTTTAAACTACAGCCTGGGAATCAGCCATGTTCCCTTCATCTGCCTTCATCTAACCAACAGACACTCCAGGTCCCAAAAATCCAGAGAACACCGCTCGCACAAAAGTTCATAGACAGACAGAGCAAGAAAGAGCGCTAGCAGACATTGTCATAAAGGGGAAAATGTATGTGGTAAACCTACTGAATGTGGGTGGCAAGAGGTGTGTTCAAGTGCAAATTTTCCATTTATTTCCAGTTTAATCATCTCTGTGTGGGACTGTGGTGGAGAGTGTGTGAGTGCCAGCGTGTATATGCATGTGTATGAGGATGTGGGTGTGTATGTGTGTGTGTGTGTGTGTGTGTGTGTCTTTGTGTGTCTTTGTGTGTGTGTGTGTGTGTGTGTGTGTGTGTGTGTGTGTGTGTGTGTGTGTGTGTGTGACAGAGAGAGGTGCTATTGAAGGTTTTAGAGCGACATCGTTGAGGGACTTCATTAGAGAGGAAGTCCATGATGTTGTGATGATGTGTGAATCATGGCGCCGGCGCAGGATGATGAGGTCATTGCCTGGTAATCACATTCCCACCTTCAGAGGAGCCAAGGTCTTAAACCAAAGCCCATGGCTGTGCATGTTGTTTGTGGTTGCAGTATTAGTATGTATGTATGTGTGTGTGAGTTGTGGTTCTCTAACACCTACACATGCTAAAATGCCACTAAAATAACACTCTTGACTCCGACGCTTCCACTGTGCTAGAGAACGCCTTACTTGCAATGTTTTCCTCCTCGATAGGCTGTTAATGCCCTGCAAACTACTCTGTGTGCTGTATGCTAACAAGTGTGTTTGTATGTATTGGAGTCTACAAGGTCTAACCATAACATCCACCATGCAACAAATAGCTACCTTTTGTGGGTAGGTAAACATTTGAGGGTCTCAATTTTTTTTTTTTTACTCCTTGGCTTTGCCAAATCTCTAACTGGGCCAGGAGGATAAAAACTATATCACATGCTCATGATTGGCTAATCAGCACTTCTTAGTGGTCCAGTAAGCATAGTTTTTGTAATCTGCATACCAAAAGATGTCCAGACATCTAGGTTAAAACTGCGCTAAATGGTAACCTAGGTTACCACTGTTTTAACAGGATTTCAGTGACTATATGTGTGGTTCACATTGATAAAGTCCTTTTGATATTGATTGATATTGTCCTTCCGGACATGTTTTAAGATGTAAAAAACCTCCTTCGAATGATACTTATTGTCCAATATGGGTTTTCCTCAAATAAGTCCACATTACACATTACAGGTTTTTTAAGAGCACATCTACTCCCTTTCCTTCATTAAAAAATACAGAAGAATATTCAGAGAAGTATGAAAATACTTTTATAAGACTAAGATGAAAGGCGTCTCATCAAGTACTTAACTTGAACAACCTCAGAGTATGTGTGCTGGAGGTTTCAACAAAATCCTTCATGTGCTGAGAAGCAGATGAATGTGAAAACAGCTTTTTAGTGTCAAACTCTGCACATACTGTACATTATTCTGCATAGTGATGCTCAAATATCCAGCTGAAGTAACAATAAACAAAACATTTTTTTATGGGGGGGGGGTCTTAAAATGTTGTTGAAACCATGATTATACAAAGCCCCAATGTCTAAAAACCTTTCATCTTACAGCCAGTTTTAATACAAGTTAAACTTAATGTCCAGATATATTTTTACACCTGCAAAGCACCATATCAGTGCTTACTGCGGGAGATAAATCTTAATTTTCTGTGGATTTTTGCTTCAACAGTATTATTTTCATTATCAGTTACGCATTGATTTTTTCAATTGATCAAATAATCATTTAGTCCAACCATTAGTAAAAACTACCAAAGTTCTATTTACAGTTATATGAACTGTGAAAAAACAAGCACATCTTCACATTTGAGAAGTTGTAATGGCAGCTGTTTAGGAAATCATCATATTTGATGAAGATTTGGTACTTTACTTGGTTCAGACATGAAACAGGACTGAAAATGGGTAGTATACTATTTATCTGTGTCAATTATTTATGAATCATTTTGAAGGTACTTTTCATTTCTCACCAAATCTCAGAAAACAATCAAAAGAGTTGCGGACAATAAAGAAATAAGGGTAAATTAATCTATACCAATCACTAAGGAGACTAGATAAAGAAAAGCAGCAGTTAGAAGACACCCACGACTCTGTGAAGGGTTTTACACTAACTCAGTATGAGGCAGATGTCTCTCATACAGTCCATGTAGAAATACTGCACATTGTGTTCATGCTCCTCCTGTGTGTGTGTGCAGTCTTACCTGTGTACAATGCCATGTTTGTGCAGGTGCTGCACTGCAGAGAGGATCTGTCGGGTGTAGCGCCGCACCTCCCTCTCCTCCAGCCTGTTCCTCTCACAGATCCTGTCCATCAGATCTCCTCCAGCACAGAGCTCCATGGCCATGTAGTAGCTATTCTCTGTCTCCAGAGTCTGACACAAACACTTCTTCATGTGAATACTAATTGGACAAGCTTATTCAACAGCAGCAGAAGTATTATAACTTTTTAATTACAAGCTAAAATTGACACACACTATTAATGGACGCAGATATGAGCAGCTGTAATATTGTAAGACTTTCCTTTATTTAGACTATATATGCATGTATGATGGTTTGAATGTCAGTTCCCATTGATGTTTGGAATATGAATGTTTGTGTTTTTATTTATTGATTTATTTATTTTTACCTCCAACAGGACTACGATGTGAGGATGTCTGACCATCTGATGAATGCGAGGTTCTCTCTTCATGTTCTTCAGTACGTATAAGTCCTGACGTGCTTTTTTCTTGTCGATCACCTTAATGGCAACCTTAACACGTACACACACACACACAAACAAATGCGCACATACAGAACATATACTATGGTTTTAGGATTGTTTTTACCCTAATTTATCAAAAGAAACCTAAATGAGCAATCTTTGCTCTTTTAAAAAAATCAAAAGTCTTCTTACATATTTGGTAGTCGACCAGTTCACACGTGAAAACAGAACCAGACATTCACTTTAATGAACTTGTACCCACAGTTAACTACTAATGATCGATGTCCTAGTACTTGTGGCCTTGGGCCATGCTGAAGGATACTTCCACAATAGTCGTTAAGGAAGTATTAATCACTTTCTCTACCTACATTTTTTCCACTCATCCAGAGATCTGGCCATTGGCCTTAAATTATGAGCTCTTATGATACCCACATCTGGATCTAAGTTTAACTCGTATCACTCATAATCTGTGGTAGAAAAGAAGACTATGAATTGTGACAAAAAACAGCTACCAGATAATAAGAAAGTCAAACTTTATTATGCTGTCAGTGGTGGGCGTTTCAAATATTTGGTGGATAACTTTAACAACTATTTATTTTCTTACAACCAGTTTCCCCTCAAGATAATGATGAGGGAAAAAGCACTTGGCCTGCACAGGAAATGAAATTCCTAAACGTGACATTTATTGAAAATGATTCAGCTTATATAGATGACTGCAGTTCGTCTTAGCTAACATATCAGGTAAACACTTGGATGTCAATGAAGGTAAATTGTTGGTAGTATCTAGAGGGCTAGGTTTATTTCCATTTCATATTTCATTAATACCGTGTGTAAAAAAAGTGTATATATGAATATGTGGTGTTCTGTCATTTAATTCAAAATTAAAAAATAAAAAGATCCTAAGGTATACAACAGTGTGTGTGTTTTTGCATATTTGCAGACTTCACCTCCACCGGTCTTGTACCTGCAGAGTGTAACAAGGGTTAAGAGAAGGAAACACCCCCGGAGATGAGTTTGGTCACTGCTATGGCAACCAGGTCAAGTGCATATGAGCTAGGGTCAGGTGATCGGTGACTGATGAAGAATATGTACACATCCATTTACACACACACACCCACACACACACACACACACACACACACACACACACACACACACACACATACACACGCATACTCCAGTGCATGATAATGCACATCCATACACCGAATACCAAATCCATACATTAAAACCAGTAACTGGTTTTAAAGTTGTGGCTGATCGGTGTATAGTTTTAGTTTAGAGCCACATTAAAAGAAATAGGCAAAATATGGAACACTTTCCTATAATAGCATGGGGTTTTTTTTAGACTATTTGAAAGAATATTTAATCAGAAAACAGGACATGTTCAGGCCAACACTGTGTATACTTTCTCTCAACATGTATTAGTTTTATTTGTATAAATTACATAACATAAATCCTACCTGTAACTTTGTAATCATGTTCATACAGGATTTGGTTTTTCTGCACTTGTGCTGCATCAGTTGGCTGTTTTTTTAAAACAATACACATCCACTTCAGACTTCTTTAAATCCACTTAACAAAAATTTGTTACCGGTGGTTCTGACTATAAGATTTTGTACACATAACAAGAATAACAAGCCACTGCCTTCTTCAAACTCATCAGTTACAAGTGTACAGGTAATCAAAATCTCTTGTGTGGTCTTTTCCTTTGCAAATGTGCCAACCTTCCAGTCTGAGCCACGTCACTTCACGTCTCCTCACTGTAATTCTCAAATCACGGAGAAAGCACTGACCTTTTCCCCCGTGCCGATGTGCAGCCCCTCCATCACTTTGGCAAATGAGCCCTTGTTGATCATTTTCCCCACCAGGTATGATCCCACCCGTTTGGAGTGTGGGAAGCTCTGCAGCAGCTCCCTGGGGACCTTCAGAGAAGGGACAGGGAGCCTCTCATGGTCCAGCATCGAGGCTTCCCACTGGGGCACTCCCTCACCCCCTCCCTCCGCCACCATGTCCTCTGGACTGGGCTTCACTGCAGCAGCTGGCATCACGGACAGGGTCTGGGGCCCATGTGGCTGCTTCTTACACTCACAATCAAACCCAAAAACAGAAGTGACCTTGCAGAACACACATATTAACACACACAGTTGCACATAAACACACACAAAATGGTTTGGTTGACTTAAAGGAGGGAAAATGCTGCTTAAAATAAAGAATGGATCCAAATCCTTTTTCAGGAGCAAGTGTCTGTCCTCGGCAACAGATTTCTGTTATCCCTCCACAATCAGATAAGTAATTCCTTTATTCCGGATTGTCTGATAGATGACTCCTCTTTTCTTCTTTGTTTATTTTACCCTTTAACAAGTACAGGTGCCTTAAAATTGTCTCTCTCAGTCCAACTGTGCAGTACGCAACTGGCTTCTCTTTCCTTCTCTCGCTCTCTCTCTCTCTCTCTCTCTACTGTGTAGTAGATGATTAACTGTTGTGTTCTTAGGTCAGCTCCAGTGATGAGGAGGACATTCTAAACCGTAATTACCCCACCTTTGTATGCACTAAGGTACACACAGATACTCAAATGGTTACACAGTAACCATTCAAACACTTACTTTATTTCCTTGGCTTTCCTGGGAAATTCTGTTTTATATTTCTGTCTGTTTCAATTGCTAACTGATACGATCACGTAATTTTCCTCACTTTGAGGACAGATTAGAGTTCTTAAGACACAAAGATGTGGACAGTTAAGTGGATGAGAATAAGTGATCACAACCTGAAGACTTTGAAAACCTACAAATCTTCATTCACCAGTAAAAGTTACCCACTCCACTCTCTGTGCATGAGATCAACAATTTTCAACCAGAAATTCTTCTTGAACACTTGTTATATACAGTGAAAGTGAAAAGATCTTTCAAAACTTTTGTAGAAGTTTTTGCAAATTCTTTAAAAATCAAAAACTGAAATCTTTCATTTACAAAAGCATTTAGACCCATTGTTTCTTGCATCCCGTTTGCTGTGTTTATCCTTGAGTTCCGTCTAGAACCTGACTGGAGTCCACTCGTAGGCAAATTGAATGATTGAACATTGTTTAGGAAGGCATAGGCATTGTATCTTGTTTGTTTAATTTGTACAAAAACCAATGTGTGAAAATGATAAGCTCTTTCTTGGCTGAGCGCAGTGACTTCCCTCGTAAAATTAGAATGTTTTTACACTTTGGTTTTTGTAAAAATTAAACAAACATGGTAATTGATGAGCTTTAGACGTGCTGGTTGGTATTGTTACATTTTGGACAGAGCTATGCTAGCTGTTTCCAGCTGCTGTGATAACCCTAAGGTAAACGTCCACTCGCTATAACTTAATATTTACTGTACAAACATGACAATGGTATTAATTTTCTTATCTAACGCCCAGCAAAAAGCAAATAAGGGTATTACCCAAAATGTTGAACTATTCCTTTAAATTGCATTCGTGGCTGTCTGCTTTTCAGGAATTTGGTAAAATTCCTTTCTGCTTTTTATCTCATACAACAGTCTTTATTTTCTGTACAAAATGAGTTCTGAATTACATTCACTGGCTTATTCCAGCAAGATTATAATGCTAAAACTTTCTCTAATGTTAATACCATTACAACTGCTAATTTAATTGTTGACCTCTGCAAGGTAATTACCTTTTGTTAGGCCCAGAGAGGTCAGAGGTCAGGGTCAACGACAGATCAGCACCCCTGCAGCTGGTGGGGATTCAGCATCTATGGGGATTTAATAGCTTTCTTAACAACCCTTCGACATAGCCGATTTCTGCTGGCTTCATACCATGAAAGCCAATTATGGTTTTCACATTTTTACTTGAAAGATGAGTTTACATGATTACACTCATCATTTCAAGTAAAAACCAAACTGGAGTTGTATTGATATTATCAGTGATATAATACTGGCAAGACGTATCAGAGCCACATAGGCATGCCTTATGATAGAGGTGATCCGCAGTGAGGTTTTGCGCTGATGAACAATGGCCAACATTGAAGTATGTCTGTTTTTCTGCTACTGTGTGTATTAAAGTGTATGCGCGCCTCTATGTGTGTGTGCATGTGCGCACATCAGGGTCAGATTGCAGTGTGTTGCTGCTCGATTCTTCCTCACTCAGCTGATGAAAGGAGGGATAGAGCCCTATAACTGCCATGAAACTCAATATACTCACACAACTCTTACACAACCTTTAACTGAGCAACTGTAGTAGTCAAGTGAAGCTTCTAGAATTAGTCAACTGCTTTTCTCCCTTTGGATGACCATGCCAATATTTTAAGAACTCTTTATGAGATGCAATCAGCAACACTGACCAACTCAGGCCCAAACTGTGTTAACCATAATGAAAAAAGACACACATAAATAAATAAATAACACACCCATTCTGTACATGGGTGTCAACAGTTTTTCCAGAATATTTTTAAAAGACCCATAATACACAGAAACAATCTACTATTAGTGGTTTCACATCAGAAAAAATCTAAAATAGTGTGAAAACATCAACCAAATCCTTAATTTTCCTCCACAAATCAAATCTCACAACTTAATCTCTCTTCTTCTTCATCTGTGTATGTGTGCTCATACACCAGGAGGCCTAAACATCATAAACGGGTCTTAAGGCCCTGGTGTGTTTGTGGGAGGAGGTGTTTACACATCCTCCCTAATGTCGGGAAAAGGTGTCAATCTCTATCTGGCGCTGTACTAGACAGACACTGAGAAAGAAAGAAGTAAAGAAAGAGAGGAGGAAAGTGTGACTGTCACACTCCAATCACAGGACCTGAGTGAAAAACCAATATCTATACAGAGAGACAGGATGAGTGAGAACGAGAGAAACCAGCTTCACACTGCAAAACAAATGTGAATTAATAAGACCTCAGGAGGCTTTTTATATAACCTCAGTTCTGCCATGCGTAAATGTCTTGCAGTGGATTTTGTGTGTGTGTGTGTGTGTGTGTGTGTGTGTGTGTGTGTGTGTGTGTGTGTGTGTGTGTGTGTGTGTGTGTGTGTGTGTGTGTTTATATGTGTGTTTCCATGGTTCAGAAAAGGTCAGTCTCACTGCCAGAGACCACAGTCTATTTGTGTGTGTGTGTGTGTGTGCGCGCGCGTGTGTGTGTGTGTGGTTGTGTGCGCTCTTATGCATACACATACACACATATACACATATAAGCTCGCTCTCAAAGCACTGATGTGTGTATGTTTCCGACATTACATGTCTTTGCATCTATACGTGTGCATACATAAGCTTTATTTACATACCTTATGGTGTAATTGTGTGTATATACATAGTCGTGTGCATGTGTGTGTGTGTGCGTGCGTTGCGTTGGTGCAGTGGAATGCTGGCTTGCCTGTAGGACTTGGCGAGCTTCTCGGTGGTCACATTAAATGAGAAGAGAAACCCCCTTCTGCTTCCTGCCTGTAATAAATGGATCCCCAGCAACCATTAAGGCATATTTTAACACCAAATAACTCCCCAAAACCACACTAGAACAGACAAAGTCGACCCTTACCCTCTCACCAACTCTCACTCTCTCTGTCTCCTCCTCTTTTTATTTTATTTCTCCATCTACTCAATTTCTGTATACCAAAAAAGAGCAAGAAGCTAAATGTCAGAATAAGATCTTTTGATGCCACAGCATGATGTACTGTACCTCACAGTCATACTTTGTAGCTTATTAGAGTGTTTAATGGGAATTTTAACTGTTGAAAAAGTCTCAGTAAATGAGTGGCTGACTCTTTAAAGTTGGCTTTTTTTCTCTCCCCTTATTTAAATGTTTTAATGTCTACATCTGAGCTTTGTTTTTAGTAAAATGGAAATCCATATTTTCAAAGCACACATCCAAAAAATTACATTTTCATACAGTTTCCTTTATACAGGGCTTCCCGACAGTTTTTGCACAGTTTCTATATTGACAATGTCATTGCATACCGAACTTGTACTGCGTTTCATTGTGGTTACTTCCTGAATCAAAAAAATACAGATATACCTCTCAGGTAGTAACCTCACACAGATTTTGTGTAGTGCTGAATCCTGAAAAGTGGTGATTAAAGACTGGTTACGTCTGTAGTACTGATAATCTATTTCAGTTAAAAATCAGCATGATGTAGTTGGGGACATGACAGGGACTAATAATGAACAATCAACCAAGTTCAAGGTAGCTGCTGTAAAAACAGATTAAGTGCATAAAGGTACAAAAGTATTACCTGTTTTTTTTGCCAAATCATAGTTTCCTTCGGTTTGGTAGCATATGTTCTGTGACCCAGTATCAGTCCATGGCCCAAGGAATTAGGGACCACTGCTTTAATGGGATCGACTGAATATCACTTTAGCCCCTTTAAGACATGCACCCCTTTACGTTAATCCGACAGCAATTTAACATGTCGATGTCATGTCTGTTTAAGCACCCTGCTTATTTTTTTCATTATGGCTAACTTGCTAGGCTGGACCTACTAACATTATGATGGTATCTATGAGTGAAAACCAAAAACTGTTACAAAGAATAAACCTGTTGCATTCACATTACAGGAAGGTCTCTTCTGCAATAACAACACCCTGCACACACACTAGGCAGTTGGGTGGCTTTGTACTTGAATGTATTTAAAGAATTGTCCTACTGCATTACTCAGATACTGTGTTTCAGACAGTCAGTGGCAGAAATGAAAGATTCTGGGATTAATTGAATCACTTATTTAATACACATTTAGAGTGACTATTACTTGTGTGCAATATGGCAAATCAGAAAATGTTGCTATATTAAGAGGAGGGGAATATGCAGCAGATATTTATGGCAAAAATATTAATTACATAGCTGCATTTATGATTTAAGTATTACAATATTTAATAAATTAAAATCTGTAGATATGTACAGTAAACAATTTTTTGAATGAACAACTTTGCTATTACGCTGACCTCAATATAAGTCTAATCAATGAGAGGGAACTCAGAATGGACATTTTTGGCAAACTGTATATTATGTCTGGTCTTTAAATGATTTGAAATAATAATTGTGCAACTGTTGCAGGAAAATTAGTTTTATGATATTTGTCTGTGCATTTGTTTCTGTAATTTTCAAACGAGTCTGATGTTTATGTAATTGTGATTTATATTTTGATTTCTTGATCAAGTCTAAGAAGCTATGAATGTGTTGGAAAACATGGCTCATGTAATTAGGATACCTCAAACTTTTGAGGTATTATCTCGTACTAGCTAGTACCCTTCCTGACTTAGCAAGGAGTGTTCTTACTGGTGTCCAACTCTGTTAGGGTTTCCAGAGATACTGTCCCTGTCTGCCCTCCAGTGGATATAACAGACTGATGCAAGGACACTGCTCTTAAATCCAACAGCTCAGCTAAAGGAAAGAATTCATCGGCCATGATTAGAAAAGGGGCTGTTGTCCGTCTATTATCCTTCTTTCTGTGTCTTTAAATAGCACTAATTTCTCCAGTTATACAGCAAAAACATGAATTAACTTTGAGGCAACAGTATCAGTCCCAGATCAGAAAAGCTTCTCTCTAGAAAATTCAACTTCAAGAAAATCACACAGAGGTCGTTTGTAGATGAGCTACAAATATCATATTTATACTAGCAGACAAGAAGACAATGTTTTGCAGTCAAGTCGTCCTCTCTTGCTTTACAAGGCCTGACCCTCACCACCTGCGTACATAACCAGCAGCTGAGTGAAACAAGTGTGTAACATGTAAGCACACATTGTGCAAGTGTTGTTGATGTCAAAAAGTATTTTGGGAAAAGTAGGAAATAATTAGTTGAAATCAATAATGCAGCTGGAGGGCAAGTGAGTCACTTCATCATCGAGTAAACAGCACAGATTGATGTTGTTTAACAGCAACAGAGGATGCATGGATGAACTTTCAGGAGAATTATGAACTGGGGAAAACAATAGATAGTGACAAAGAATAGTGACAAAGGTTGGAGAAGCAAAAAAGAGGCGTTAGTGCTCAGCTCATATGCGTTTAATTAAGTGATATTAAAAAAGAATTTTTGCCTTTCCAGGATGGACCATGTTGTGATGATGTCACTGTCTGCTCCTGCATTATCACTTATCTAGTTTTGTCACTAAGAAGGGGGGTGGCTGGCTGTCAATCCATGATGAATTAATCCCTGGCCACAGCCTCCTTGTCGTGTCATCATCTGTCAGTGAAACCCGCCATCACTTCGCCATGTCATCATCAATCAGTTCAGTGTAGCATGCTTAGTGTGTCATCAGTCAGCGCCTGCATGTTGCTGTGGTTTAAACCTCTCATGTTCTGTGGTCTCTGCTTCAGTGATGCTGATTAGACATGGTTCTCCATGGTTTCTAAACAGACAAACAATGAGCTGCACTCTGTAAGACTTTAAGCCGTGTGTCTTCCACATCATATAGTATGGAAGCAGACTACAAACGAAACTACTGCTGCCCACAGAAACATTTGATGAGCTCGGGTTACTTCAGCACTGAATTTAACCAGAAATGGTGCTGAATTACTTCTCTAAACAGTCAGGGATAATGTATTTTGTGAAAAGTGTCTGTGCCAAGAAAAACTTAAATGAAGAAAGGGCAAAAAAATTAAATAACACTGGTTGCATGCTTTAATTTAAGGTTGCCTTGAATCCTTAAGTCACATCTACACAAAGAGGGTATGCAGATGCTTAAGTGTTAAAGTGTTGGATAAACTTATCTGCAGCATCACTTTTCCAACATTTCAAATGCAAAAGAGCTATGGTTGAAACATGTAGTCCAAAAGACTGATACATTATCATATTTCTGTCTATATATATCCTGAGACTGTAAAGTCTTATTTGCATCAGGGGTAACACGGAAACTGAACACTGTAATGACAATGACAATGACAATGACAATGATAATCTTATCTAACACTGTCTGTCGGTGTTGAGTTTTTGACTAAAAGTTGACTTTTAGTTTCAAGTTTCACTTGTAGTAAATTTCTTTTGTGCTGCCTTAAGGCAGAAGAGTATTGTAGCTTAAACACACACACACACACACACACACACACACACACACACACACACACACACACACACACACACACACACACACACACACACACATGGACATATACAAAACAAATATCTAGAAAAAAATATCTTTCTCAGAGCCTTATTCCATCACACTCTGCTAATCCCACACAATCCTGACCAGGCCTGAAATGGGAGTTTGTGTCACGGGTGGTTTAGAGGTTTTTCTACTGTCAACAAAACATTGAAGGGAGAGAGAGACAAAGAGAAAGTAAGAGAGAGAGTGGTCTGAGAAAAATACTGAAAGAAAGGGTTGAAAAAAATCCCACCCCTTTGAGCTGAGAGGCTGAAAACAGAGCGTTTTAGCAGTAAAAAGCGCACTCCCACTGTCACTAATGTGGACCGTGTGTGACTGTGCCTGAGCCCATGTGTGCAGATGTGCATTTATGTGCGGTTGTGCACGCGTATGGTGTGTGTGTCTGGGCATGCATACGTGCAGATGTGAATTTGTGTGTGTGTGCTGGAGCTGCCTGCTGCACCACTCCCAAATTGAAATGTGAAAGAAACATGTTGGAAGGTGATGACAAGAGTGAAGTGAACCAGTCGTTTCCTGAAGGCCCAGGCCAGATGTATCGCACACAGAGCCTCAGAAATCTGCAGCACATTTCTGTTTAATAACCAGGATATTTAACCAGGGGGGGCGGGAAGACAGGGGGCAGGAACTGAGGGAGTATGTGTGCGTTTTTGTGTGCTTACCTGTGTGCACAAATTTGTGTGTGTCGTATATTTGTGTTTGCAAGGGAAATGTATGTGAATGTGTGTGTTTTAGGGCTGGATGGGATGTGTGGTTTATTACTTTAATTGGAGTTTTTGAGACTGCAGCGCTGAGGAAAGTGAAGGAAGGAGAGGAGGAGCTAGACGATAGAGAGAAGCCTGACAGACAGATGGCCACACCTCCCATCACCACTCAGGACACACACACACACACACACACACACACACACACACACACACACACACACACACACACACACACACACACACACACACACACACACACACACACACACACACACAAAATGGGTCTATTCCATACTGTACTCAACTACTGACCACAATGCCTGCCACTTCCTCCAGGAGCAAGCCCTGGCGCCTAGAATAACAAAGAAAATATTCAGCTCCATACTGTCTGATGTCTTAATATTTCCAACCCTTCTGCTCTCATATACGCATGATTCATGGATTATAACTTAGAAATACAATCAGATCCTTTTCCACTGATTCTTCTGCCAGTTAAATAGAGCATTTTGAGAAGTAAGTGCAAGAGGAAATAATGCAGAGGTGTTGCAGATTTTGCTGGGGCCAGTATACTTTGTCTTTAAACTAGGAAGACAGTAAATACACTGTTAGCCCAATTTAAGTAGGGTGGGAGTGTATTGGATTTTGTAACTGAATTTTAAAAATCTTAAAAGCATTATGAAACAATTCATCTCTAAGGAGATGAAAACACATACCCACATGATTATTTGCTGCTGTTATTGTTTTGTTTTCATTACATCCTTTTATAACTGCATATATAAACAGTCTAAAATGTAATCTTGATGACTGTTTTTTTTTCATCAGCTCATAAATGGATGTTTATTTAAAGGAATATTTCAACAGTTTGCAAAGCACTTTATTTGCTTTGTTTCTGTTAGATGAGGACATCAATACCAGTCTCCTGTCATTAAGTACAGATCTGGATCCAGGAATTGATTAGCCAAGTTTAGCATACAGATGGAAGCAGGGGGGAAACTAGCGTGGCTCTGTCTAAAAAGTACATACCTCTAAAACTTACAATTAGCACACTAAATCTCGGTTGTTTAATCCACACACACGCAGAAATGTAAAAACAAAAGTTTGTGGTGTTATGGGGAGCTGTAACAATTTCTTGGCCAACATGCCTTGGAGGTGTTTCTCCCTGGAGTCCTGGCTTTCATTGCTATGATTGCGAGGTAAACAGTATAAAATGCTGTGTTTAAGTTACAAAGTAATCTACCAGGCATGTGCCCTTGCATGTATTTGATGAGCCAATGCAGCACCTTGCAGGATGATACTGCATTGCACTGCAGCATTTTTTTTTCCTACTCAGGGCTACTGTCGGTCTGAACACAGCCTAATTCTTTGCAATATAGAAAATAACATATTGTATTTCCCAAAGTGCTGAAGTATTGTTTTAAATGAACAAATTTTAATTCATAATAGAATCAAATGTACTCAAGAATTCCCAGGCTGCCTAAATCAGTAGTTAAAAGATAAGTTAGTACACTGGTCCAATTCGAGATACTGAACCAAAGCTAGCCTGATTTCTGCTTGCTGGAGCCAATTCTCAGCTCAAACTGGCAGTCTATAGCCCCAAAACCTAGCTGATTCTGGCAGCTATACATGGGCCTCATATAAGGTCTTTTGGTGCCAGAACACAGCCACATGCACTGAAACTCAGCCACAACAAGACCAACACAACTTGAGTTGGCTTGCGTTATCAGCTGCTGTCTGTGCATGTAATATTTTCTAACCCAGAAATCAGTTCCACAATCAGCTGAAGTAGGACAGTGTGAATGACCATAGTGTGTGTGCTGGAGAGGAAGAGCTACAGTTTGTTTGGGCAGGAGGAAGCCGTTTATTTAAATGTGTGCTGGTCCAACACCTTAAAAGGTGTTGGACCAGCACAAATTTTAATTGCTTTGGCTTGTGTGTGTCTGTGTGAGTGTATAATGACAGAGTGTTTAGCTGTGTAAGCTTGTGTGTGTGAACATAATCGCCCATGATATACAACATTATGACCATCTCTTAATAGCAGTGTTTTAAGAACAGCCATTAATGCAGCTTGTAAAATATTCCCGACACCACGCCAAACACTCACTTCAGTTTCACCTCCCTCTCTCCATTCACTCTGCCCCTCTCTCCTTCCCTCACCTCATTTGTGGGAGAATTTATTTAACTCGTTAAAAACAATTCTCTGAATATTCCCAGCTGAGTGACCAGGCTTCCGTTTTTTTTCTTCGCCGTTCCCTCTCTCTGACTTTGTTTTTTTCTTCTCTTCTCTTAAATTAACCTGTATAATGTTGTCAGAAGTTCTTGAGAATGAAGTGCTAAGTGTTGCTTTTTATGGGGAGGAAACAGACTGGAACAGCGGGTGTGTGTTTTCTGATGCCTACTAGAGACACACACACATATGTATACATACATATACCCACACACACTTCACCTCAGAGTGAATGTTATGAATTACAACCTGTTCACTGATGAGATAGCCCTGAAGCTTTTGCTTAGTAGATCATTAGCGTTTCTGAGTTTGTTGCATTTCAGTGTGTGTGTGTGAGCGTGTGTTTATGTGTGTTTGTGTGTATTTTTAGGGTTGACAATGTCATTAGGCACCTTGGTGAAAATCTGTTCTCAATTGTTGTGGTGATTTCTGCTGTTTTAATTTGGACAGTAAAGGAGCTGCCAGCTCTCCCTGCCGTGATGCCGTGACCACTTTGCAATGTTAACTCCATTCCCATGCACACAAAACCAACACACATCTCAACAAACATCGACACACACACAGTTTTTTATGTATTGTGTCCATAAAAGCTCAGCTCATAATTTGTTTTCCAAAGTCGGGATGTGTCATGAGTGAGTAGTCTTTGTTTAACGGGTGTGAATAATGTGCATAAAATGACTCAAACTGTCTTAGCATGGCCATTTTATACTGAAAGTAAACTGGTACCAGTTGTACCTACTGGCACAGTATAACTGGCCGCAAATTTACAAATGTGCAGCAATGTAAAGAAAATTAAAAAAAAAAAAAAACCCTATAATTTTAATAGATATAATACTGACCTTTAATTGTGTAGACGATAGAAAGAAGAAGTTGGATCCACAAAAATTACCCAAATTAATTAAAAAAAAAAAAAAAAAAAACAGGGCAGAGGAAGTTGGAAAAATCAACTCTGGAATAGATGAAAACAGAAACAACTTCCAAGTCAGATAATTATTACAACAATAAGTTGAATCAAACAAGAGCATACTGCTTTATTAACATGATAATCAAAAGAAAGATTGAATTTAATTTCTAAATTTCTGGCACTAGGTTTAATAAGGAGCGAGTTTTCAAACAGTGAATTAGTCCAATCAGTGGTGCTTTTATGGTTGTGAATTCATGTTTTTTTCTGCATCATCTGCACACATCTATTTTGGTAATTTCAGTTATATGTTTAAATGACCTATATTCTGTTAGGACTTGAATTCAATCAGTGCTGTTCTTGCACCCCGACTCCCTCCCCATCCCTCCCTCCCTCCCTCCAGGCCCTCTGCTTTCCCAGCTGACAGCTGGCTAAAAGCACCTCTGACTCTGCCTGAGGATGAGATTAGCTAAAACATGATTGGACAGACCTAAAACAATTCTTGAAAGGAAAATGAGTGGTGGCATCAGAAAAAGAAATAGAAAATGGCTAAGTGAATATTAGAATCCAATTAGAATAGAAGAAATGGAGATTATTAAATCCACGTATCATTAAATGTATTAAAGCTGCAGCAGGTTTATTGTCATCAATAAAAATGCACACAGCACACTCATGTTTGCCAGCCGGGGGGTTAAGGATGCAGGATGTTTCTTTTCCTTTTGCTTTCCTTTTAAATTGATTTCCATGGTCTAAAAAGCTACTCATACATCATGTTGGAACATTAGTGGGGTGTAATGATAGTAATAGTAGTGCTGCTAGTGCTGGTAGAGCAGTGATGGGTCCTGGGATTGAAACGGAAACCAGATGGATGCTTGGATGGCACGAGTTCCTTCGGCTCCGCCAACAGGAAATGGAATTGTGGGCGATTATTCATGGTGCTCCCAGCTTTAAATCTCAGCTTACATGTCTATGATATCTTTGTTTTGACTTGTGAAATAAAATGTGCATGTGTTCTGTGTGTGTCTGTGTGAACCTGATTAGGTATGTGGGGTGTTGGCCATTAAAGAGAGCTAATAAAGTCTGTTCCCTTCCATTAGTGTGTGTTAAAATGGCCTGGCAATGTGAGTTTGTGTGTGTTTAGGTGTAGGTGAGTTTGACTGTGTCTGTGTTAACTATGTAATACACTTTCATGCCTGCGTATGTTTGTGTGTATTCATTAAGCATGTGTTATGTTGTTAATAGCACACCTCGTTGGCCAGGCAAAATTAGGTCGTTAAACTGGTGTAAGACTGTGCTTGTGTACTCTGACTTAACAAAGACGGGGCTATATTTGTGAGAATTGCTTCACCTACTCACAGGTGTGTTAGCATGTGAAAATCTAGTATAATATGCTGACAGCTCTTTTAGAGATATGCTATCCTATGATCATTTTGTTCTTCTCTTTGCTTAACCAACCCTTTGGACCAGTTGATTATAGTAACCATGGTTACAAATTCTGGTAATTATGGCTAAGACTTGGTTGAACTGAAAATAAGGTTATGGACTAGATTCTAATGGATCCACAGGTATAGGTAAAGTATGTATTTTCATGAATATTGATCTTACATAGTTTGAGGCAAAACAGAGTTAAACCTGCTACTTGTCACTTGAGGGCAGCGCAGCAAGCTGTAAACAGAACAAGCATATGTTATCGTTTAATAAAGTTGATATGACAAATGTGTTAGCAAAAAATCATCTGTTTACACATCCAGCAGAGACAGAGCAACATAAGCATTTATTTGAAGTCGTGTTTCACTCTTTTTAGCTCTGTTTTAGTTTCCACCAAGTCGGAGTCTGCTAACTTTGTTTTTCTGCCATTTGGTGCTGGTAGGTAGCGTTCAGTGGACTAACAGAGCTTTGTGATGAGAACAGCTGCCTCCTGCATCTGGAAATGACGCTCATGAGAGCAGTGAGAGTGAACCAAAACATTAAAGTTGCAGGCTGTAAAACCAAAACACTTAACTGAAAGACTCTAAAATGCTCTGTAGAACTGAGAGGAACAGCAGAGTTGGATTATAATTCTCTGTGGGTTCATCACTACAAGCGACCCCTTTCACATTACACATAGTCATCTGATTCATTGCTAATATAAAAATTTTGATTAGACGAGCCTAAACTGTGTTTGACATTTACTAAACATGGAGCATGTAGTAGCAGGTATTTGAAGGGTGGGACTGGTTTCTCCAATCCTGCCTATCACCAGGAGCACAGATGATGATGTGTTCACACAGCTGCAATTTCAAATTTGGCTGTTTACTCCACACTTCGCAATGGGATACACTTTATTACAACACGCACACATGCATGTGCGCACACAGCACCCCTCCCACTTGCTGAACTCACAGTACCTTCAAGGCAAAATCCTGGAAACTGAGGGCATACTAGGCCAAAAAAACCTACAATAAATAAAGACTGTATTAGGGGAGACCGACAAGTCCTCTTCAGTGGCAAGCATGCTCTGACACATTATATTTACCTTTTTGGGGTTAATTGAAAGGGTTTTGGCTGGTTGCTATTTTTACAGTTAAAAACCTTATCCCTACCTTATCATCATGCCAAAGTTCGGGGTCAATGCAGTCCAACGTCAACATTTTTGTCTGGTGACAGGGTTGGTTTTCTCAGTAAATAATACATTAAGGGACCAATTCAGCCAAATCATAGACTTTTTTTTCCCATTTACCCTTCTGTCTAAGTAGTACTAACACTTTTGGAAGTCATATTGTGGTAGAAAAGAGTTCTTGATGAAAACTGAGGACAGTACATTGGACATTGTTTCTGGAAAGTGACATCCCTGTTGAGTTTTTCTAATATTTTTCAATTAGCACCAAGAACCAAATCTGGTGCACCTTGAATATTGCGGTGGTGGAAGTTTCAGAGGTGGATTTCTCAAAACTTTGCCAGATATAACCAGAACTGGCTAAATAGTGGCAAAAATGTTTCTTCTACAATGCATTTGCCAATGCAAACTAGTTGTATAAACAGTTTGGCAACTCTTCAACAGTTGCCCAATTGAAAGATATATTTCCAAAAATCATCAGAGCAGACTAATTAATCTTACTCTATCAAAACAAAGGCAATCCTTTTAGATGTGCGCTGCATTAAGATTCTTGTGTACCAAGTATAAAAACTGCAATCATGAGTCAAAATTTTACCATCTGTTAACGAAGGCGGATGGAGTTTGCCTTTAATTTAGTGCAACTTTTATGTCTGCCTTTAATGAGTCGTACAGCATGTGCACCAATGTCATATGTTAGCTTGGATCTTTCCTGTGGTGCCTGCCTTACCGTCTAGCAGTGCTAATGTGCTAATCTGCTGTTTAGTCCAACCAGATGGGTTTCTCCCCCCACACTGGGGGGTGATGGAGAGAGGGGAGAGTGGGGAGGAAAGGAAGTTACCTGCAGAGATCTCCCCTCATTAAAAATTCCCTCTGCCTAAATTACACACACCACACTCAGCCCCTCCTTTCCTTGTCTTTCCTTCTTCCATCCCCCCTTCACAGGATAACCGAGCCAACTTTTATTAAGCAATGACAGGTTCAGACACCCAAAGTCTCCTTGACTCTATTGCCCTTCCACACTCCCTGCGTGCATCAATTTACGTCGTTTCAGGTATTCGTTTAAATCTGTCCAGAGCTAATGTCTGACAGCTAGCCTGAATACAATCGTCATATATTGGCATCCACATCACAGGCTTGTTGGCATTTGAACTGGCTTCACATAAAACTAACACATTCCTTTCGGTAGATGAGAATAAAGAGAGCTAGAGATGAAAGTGAGATATGAGAGCTAGATTTATATATATATATATATATATATATATATATATGTGTGTGTGTGTGTGTGTAGAAACACAATATGTAAAAGAAAGAGGTGAAAATACACATGAAACCCAATCAGAGAGACCACACATACTCTGTCCATCATTCACACACATGCATACATGCATATACTAACAGCTCTCTTGCCAATGCCCTCTGAACGGCTATCAAGTTCAGACCATCATGCATGAGCGCATTCAACAAGCAAAGGGAGGTGTAGAACTGAGGGTAAGAGGAAAGAGAGATGGGGGAGAAGAGGGGATGGAGGCTGGCATAAAAACCTTCCTTGGAGGGCAAATAAGAGAGGACTGTTTTAAGAGCTTGATTAAAATTCTTATGCTTTATTACTCTGCTCTTTAAGTGGGCTGTTGACAAAAAAAGACAAAAAGGGGAGAGGAAGAAGGCAGAGAAGTGCAAAGCTATGAGCGGGGGCTGATTCTGAACAGACTGTTTAACAAAGAAAACTTTGCTTAAAGAAAATTCCTAATTTGTTGAGAAATGTCCTCATATCATGACAGAAAATGACAGAGGGAGAAAAGAACTGCTGAAAACCTTCATATCAAATTTAAACTCATGGGTGAACATGTGACCCAGGTTAACACACACATATGCAGACGCCATCTTTCATCACAAGACAATGATCTCTTTTCCTGGACTGTCTACACTCTCACACTCAAAACCAAAACCGCAGGACTAAAAATGGGTCCCTGTCATAGTCTATTAGGAGTAAATTTGCTGTGTCCACAGAGTTGTTTCCCTCTTTCCCATCTCAGCCCCTTTTAGCGTGTTTTGATTGCTCACTGGGTTTCATCTTCTAACCGCCTTATAGTATTTACGAGGATTCAGCTGTTGCCATCAGCCACACGGCAGTCTGATCAGCAGATAACATCAGACCTGTTTGCCAAAGGAGCTAGTGATTGTACTCTGACAATCCATCTTCTCTTGTCTGTCAGGATATGTACAACTACATTTCTCATGTACTGTAGCTTCTCCTTCTCCTCTTCCTTCTTTGCATCCTGCTACTTCACCTAAAACTAGCGTCCTATGCATGTACAGGAAATGTGTGAAATTTTGCAAATTGGTCTGGTCAAATACCAAATGGTACCCATTACTGAGTGAAATCTTTATCAAAGTGGCAAAAAGCTCCTTTTAAAAAAAGGAAAAACTTCAACCTCAATCAGTGGCACGCTCTACGCAGTTTCCTTTGATGTCCTACTGATAATATCTGCAGTTATAACATATATACTTTAATTATTTTAGTTTTCAATATTTTCCATTTACAATGATGGGTAGAAACATGCAACCTTATCTCTAGAAATAATGTTGATATTGGATGATTCTGGAAAACCCTGGATTGAATGACATCATTCTTTAATGTCCAATGGCAACATTTTAAAGGAATAGTAAAACATTTTGGGAAATGTGCTTATTTACTTTCTTGCCTAAGTTAGACAGAATAAAGACTGGAAGTGAGGGAAACAGCTAGACTTAAAAAAAATATATCTTTATCCAATTAGGAGTCTTGTCATCCCTGTGAGGTTGCCAGGCACCCAGCGGAGACCCCAGGAATGTAATTGTGCAGTTTTTTCCTTCTGCGGTATGGAGAAGGTTAGGGAAAGATCATGGTTATGGCAAATAAACTATGGTTGGGGTATGGTTAAAGTTAGGCAACAAAAAACACTAGGTTAAGGTACTAATTGATATTCCATCAAAATAAAAACAAATTATTCTTTTTGTAACTCACAAGTTCATACAGTTTAACATTGATGTGTTGCAGACTGACCCATATAGGAAAACATTCTGACTGGTCTCTGTTGCTAAGTTTTGGATTTGAGTGCTTCATAAGTCAAGGTTTCCAAAATATTTTCAAATCTGGACCCATATAAAAAAAAAATGTGTTTCATGCCGCTCGGCCAAGGCTGATGAAAACACATTGAAACTCACGAGAAAAGAAGTACGACCCATTTAAGGTTGTAAACTACAGTTAAAAATCCAAGCCGTAAATCATAGGTCTTGCTATGGCCCCAGCTTCAAAAGAAAGTTCAATATAATGTATTACATCAACACAAAAAATCATGTATCAGCCCTGCCAATCTGTCAGTTTATCTATGCACTGATCTCTTCAACAGGCTAGTTTTTGACCCAAAGGCCTGTGGACAGCCACAGAAGGCATGAATACTCCTCCACAATAGTTACAGGGCTCCTCCGCAGTCCTCTACACACTTGATTTATGAAATAATTGCAGTATCTGTTTCCCGCTGCACATCTGTCCACACAGTTTGAAATATAGGCAGCAAGCTGTTAAGTGACCAAAGATAAATTAATAAAGCTAACCCTGGAGAAAGGTACCGGAAGAGAAAGTGGAATTCACATCGATGGAAGTAGATGAGGGCAGAAATGAAAAGAGAGAGAAAGACATTATAAAGAGTAAGGATAGAATATCATTTGGGTATAAGTGATTATGCTTAGCGTGTTTGACACTAATATCCCATATATTTCGAGGCTCCAACACTCAAATTAGTGCTTTTTCCCAGGCTGGTAATTACCTGTTCTGCTCAGGGCACATTATGTAAGGGAAACAAACTGTCACATAAACCATTAACTGTTCCTGTGACCCCCAGTAATACAGGGGTGTTTTTAATAAACCTATAAATGTTTTTTACATAGCCATAGAGTCAAAGAACATCGACACTGATACTACCTGACAGTAATGCCTGCTGCTAATCTCTGTATGTCTAACCAAAGGACTATTTCTTGGCTTAGTGGTGTTAGGATCCTCTGAAACTTGGCTTTCATGGCATCCCACAGTCAGGACAGATTTAGGCGACCAACGTCTGATTCTTAGCCTTAATGCTGTGGCTTGATGTAATGATTCATTTATAAAAGATGCAGTGTGCGTGTGTGCTTGCTGTATGCGTTTGCAATTGTCACACTGGCTCTGCTTATACATCTTATTCCATTCACCTTTTACTCCTCATTTTGATCCATGATCCTTAATTGATTTGTGAATAATATACGGATGGCAACATAGACATAGAGATCATCATGGTGCTATCATGCATCCAGCATTTGTTAAGATCTGTCATGGACTGGATTCTCATAGTATTTGCAGGACTTAATATATTGACATAGTGTACAATACATTTCATATATTTTTGGTATGTATTCTGGAATTTACTGCAAAATTGCAATTTGTTGGTATGTAGTGTTACCCTGTATTTGTAGTATATATGTGGATATAAGAACAATTAAACACCAAAAACAGTGCTTACAGGACCTTTAATCTAAGTTACACCACATGTATGGCATAAATTAAAGCGACATTCTTTTTTTTCTTTTTCTTTTTTTTTTTTGCCATAAACACAACAACCGTGTAAAGTGCTTACGAGAAAAATATTAGTAACAGTTGCTTATTTACACATCCAGCTGATAAAAAGCAACATTGGGATTAATTTAAAGTTGTTTTTCTGGCCACCTGACAAATATATATCCAATATTCACTCTCCATTTAGCTAATTTTTGGTGTTAGTAAAATATCTGGCTCACTAGCTGCTAGATGCTCCACTATATTCACCAGTTGGTTGCTAACTTTGTCTGCCGGCTGGTGCTGGGAAGGTACAATAAAAGGGGGTTTATCAGAGTTCAGTTGCTTAAAACAAACTGCATACAGCAGCTGGAAATTGGGTTGATGAGAATGGAGTTTGCTGGCTGGAAAACCAAAATAATGAGCTGAAAGACACTAAAACACCACAGAGCTGATGGGACCTGCAATGTTGGATGATAATTCTCTGTGGGTACATCATTACATGTGACCTCCTTCATAGTAAACATAATCTTTTTTTCCATTGTATATATAAAATATTGATTGGTGCAACTTTAAGATAGTATGGCGAGCAAGTGTAATCAATGCATATTTTTAATAAATATTGTACATTTCCCTATTTTTGCATATCCTCACATCTAAGTGCTCATGTGCACCTGATATGTTTGAGTCATGATTTTTGTGTTTCTTTTGATTTATGTCATAAGCATTTTTCATCTTAAATGATCACCACACATTAGTTCTCATTTTGTTAGCCCATCTCCATAGAGAGGTCAAAGGTCAAATTCGGTCAGTGCTCTTGGAGCTGGGAGGGGTTTAGAGTATATAACGAGGGATTCTCAGATTGAAGGATGATATCCTTATTAACTAACCACACTGTTGCCATGTGGTAAAAAAATAATCTTCCAAACTGTTATCTCATTTCTACTAAATTAGACAACATGAAAACAAACAAGCATCACCTTGGTGTAGTGGCGTGATGTCAGCTGGTTTGGTCAGTGCCGTCCAGCTGCATCCTCTGCGGGGTGTGAGCAACATCCTCATTGCCTCATTAACAAATCATAAAATCCTCACATGGATGTGTTGTGTGTATGTGGGTGTGAGACAATGTTCAGATAGTTAGTTCATGTGAAAGATGAAAGACCAGCTGATTGTGAGTACAGTTACACACACACACAAGCACACACACACACACACACACACACACACACACACACACACACACACACACACACACACACACACACACACACATACACATACACACACACTAAAGACTCAACTGAGTCAAAATGTGGAGTTTCTGCAGTAATTAGAGGGTTTGAGTGAAGGATTGCCAGTGTCTCAGCTGGTGTGCAGTTAGAATAAAGTCAACAACTCTTAATTTTCTAAAATATATGAATGATGAATGGGTGATAGATGCACAGATGGGCTAATAAATAGCTGAATGATGAAGGGGTAGATCGATAAATGACAGAGGGATGGATGGGGAAAAAGCCAAAACAAAGCTCAGTTTTTACTCTGCTCAGTTCTATAATACTGCACTAGTATAGAATAGACTAGGAATGTAATGTTATCACGCTCTATAAACATCAGTCCAAACCATATTCCTAGTAAATTCTTCAGCTTTAATATAATTTATCTGTTAGTATATGTGAACCAATTATTTGCCGCCTTCTCCTTCCACAATATGTTAGAAGCAGTCAACATCTTTGGAGTTTATTTGGAGCCACAATGACACGTGGCAGTTTTGTAGGGGTTAAAGTATCCCCCAGCCCTTAATATATTGTGAAACCCTATAGTTTTGAATTCAGAAACTGTATAAAACGCATATACACACTTACATGTGCGTGTGCAACAAGGCTATAATATGTTTGGACAGAGCAGGATGCCAGGCAGTGCCCGTTAAAGGCTCAAATGTGGCGGTGGTTTCATGGTGGTTGGCACAGATCAGCAGGAAGAGGGCAAAGAGAGGGATATAAAAAAAAGAGGGAGTGATGGGAGACATGGGAGGGAGGGAGGTCTGGAAGAAGGAGGGAAAGAGCAAGAGCAAGCTAAAGAAAGAGGGCTATAGTTACAGAGGCACACCACAGGCATCAAACAGTGGTAGATATATGAATTCTCTTTCTTTCTCTTGCTTTCTCTCTATCTGTGTCCTCACTTCATCCCCCTCTTTCTCCACCCTTCTCTCACTCTGGGTGTATGGCTCATTCACAGTATGGTCCTGGGGTGATCAGAGTGGACCTTACCCTCTGTTGCTCCACTTTCATTATCTCCCGGCCTTTCATCCAGTCTTTTCTTTCTTTTTTGCTCTGAAGGGGGTGGTGTGTGTGTTTGTGTGGGGTGGGGGAGTCTTCCCCTAAACTCATCTTTTATTAATCAGACCTCAGCGGTGTGTGGGGGAAGAGTAATGCACACAGCTTTGTGAGTTTAAAATGTGCCTGGTGAACACACACACATACATGCGAGTAAAGAGCAAGAACATGCAACTGACCGCTGACAAATGCCTTAGGGTGTTTCATATTTCCCCCGTTGCAAAACAGGCCATCGCAAGAAACACCAGAGTGCTCGGTTTTTGTGCTGAGTATGTGTCAAAGAGAGAGAGAGAGAGAAACAGAGAAAAAGAAATTAGCAAGACAGATGACTTGACTGCACCACACGACCTCCTTCTCTCTGTCATTCATAAAGCTTCTCTCACTCTCTCCTCTTTCTCCTATCTCCCTTACACACTTGGACACACACACACACACACACACACACACACACACACACACACACACACACACACACACACACACACACACACACACACACACACAATCACACATACACACACAGACAGACACGCCAGCTCAAAGGCAGAGTGGAGCGGATATTCTGGGTGGTGTTATTCCAGGTGTGGAGTCGTTGAGGTCTTCATGCTGTGACCCTGTTATCCTGGGAAGAAGGAGAGTATTAGATCCATGCCGAGAGAGGAAGAGATGCTATATCAAAAACACATTTTGCCCCAAGGCTGTATCACTGCAGCTTGATGGTTACACACACAGGCATGTGCACATGCATACATATATACATACTGTATATACACAAGCACATACAGATATTTGTACTTACATGCAGACATGCACTTGCGCAAAAATATGAAGGCTATTATGTGTGTACGTATAAAGACTTTATCAATTATTGACAGGAAAAGGTGAACCAGTACACGAAACCGTAGGGCTGAATTTAAAAACTCAGTCTTCTTTTTGTTGCCAAGTGCAGACCAGTTTATAAAAACTGTGATAAAAAACTGAAGTAAAAGATAAAAGTGAAAATCCTTCACGTCTACTTGCAAACCTAAGGTAACAAGCCATTAAGTAAATTACTTGTAACTTTAAAATGCTATTAAATTTGAAAGACCTCTCTCATGTTAGTTAGAGAAGATACTAGATGACTGCAGTACAGAAACAGAGCTGAACACACCTTCACTGGTCATGATAAATAATACATAATCTGACTCTGATTTATACCTCAGAATAGGGTTTTTTTTTTTTGTTTGCATCTGCTGATTTTTAATCTGCACTTGTCAATGTATCAACAAATCCTCTTTTTTATATGTTTTCTCTGACAATCCTTGACTAACAACAGCAGTTTTTTTGTGATGCTCCAGTTTGGTTTTCTTTTTGTTTCTATTTCAGTCAATTTCCTATTATTTCATTCCAACGTACTAATTCATATCTATAGGTTGTTGGTTGTTGTCATGTTCATTGCTAGTGGAACTATTAAGGATTTCATATAGCCTACTGTTAATAAAATGAAATTTTAAGATTGGTCAAAGAAGCGCTTTTGCAGAATAACACTGTAAAAAAAGTAAAAAATAAAAATTTGAACAGTCAGTCAGATGTAAGGTAAATCCTTGACTCTATTTATTTTAGTGGCTTGATAAATATTGATAAATATGTCTTATTTTTATTCAGCAAAGAGGTTTTTTACTTGTACGTTGGCTCTGTAGTGCGTTAAGTATAATTTTTAGAAGTTTGATATGAGCCCTTGTCAAAACTTTATGTTCTGACAACTCAGTGGCTACCACATTAACATCATATTCATGTTGGGGCTTCTTAGCATGTGTGAACAGTTACAAACTTACATCGGACCACCAGGAAATGGCCTATGGTGTTTCACATTGTATGTATATGGTTGTGAGAGACGTATTTACGTGTGTGTGTATTTGTTATTGTGAATCAGTGTGCATAATGCTTCCTAAAAGCTTTGATGTCCTGAGTCTCATTCAGAGTTTGTCTCTGTCTTTCTCTCAATAGTTAAAACTGTGTCATTACAACCAATTAGATCCTCAGAAAGGCTTAAAAATAGCAACTGGCACTGGCGAGAAAACACAGAAAACACTGAAACACTTTTTTTTTTCACAAGGTAATAAAATTTCATATATACATATAGATGTTTTGTTCATGTTTTAATGCAGACACAGTAATAATACAGTAATAAAACAGCATTGCTTAAATCTTCGCTAAATGCTAGTTAGTCCTAGGCTGGGCGTTGAATGCAGGCAGGGAGGAGAGACGGGCTTACCGGATGCCTTCACTGCCAAATTCTAACGACTTAGTTCTTTGATTAAAAAACGCCTAAACGGTTCCAGTTGAGCCAGAGAAAGAGAAAAGAAATAAAACTCCAACATCTAAGAGATGAAAATAACCGTTGTTCTCCAGTTTTAAGAGGCACGTGTGCTGGGGTTGGCCTGAGACGTCAGTTACGAGCTGCAGATGTTTGTATGGTTTTTTATGATTGTTGTTATTTTCAAATTGTGGCGTTTCCGTGATGAGCTTTACACTCGTTAGGAGACTGTGTGTGTTTGCATGTGTGTTTGTATGTGTTTGCGTGTGTGCGTGGGTGAATGAAAGAGAAACATCCAAAGAAAAAGTCTGAAGTACTTTGAGCTTAATTAAACATCATTTTAATCTTTGTGCTTTTTAGCAGCTCATCATGCAGTGTAATCACAGGAAACTATAGAGGTTATTACCCACATATGCACTCTCAGACACGTACACACACCTATGAATTGAAGAATTCCCTGGCAGTGAACTATAGGGGGTCATCAAAACCTCTACGTACGCAATCCTCCCTTCTAATGACCTCATGCACACACATACAAACACATACCGCTCAGATCAACTCTTCATGTGGTTTCAAGGGTTATGAGAGGAGAAAATGTTTTCACCTCTTCTTCGCTAGATGGAGAAAGCAATAAAAACAGCACCTGCTCGCTTGTTCTCTCCCTATTGCGCCTTCCCCTCCTCTCGCTCTGTCTTTGAAGGGAGAAATAAGAGGCCGTGAGGTAATGAGATGAGTTGTTTTGTTGCTGCGTAACAGCATAAAAAACATTGCACTTGCATTTTAGCCAGTTCACATCCAAAGCATCTTAAAGTGATTGGAGAGGTAGGGGTTTGGTGCTCAAGGGCACAGGCTGGGGTCAATCCTGCCAAGTTCAAGCAGTTTCAACCAATAGGCCAGCCTGCCGCTAATCACTCCAAGTGTATAAATCATCCAGGTGTAGACTATGAGGTGATGTAATAAGTAGGTTATCTTGGCAGCAATGTAAACTGAGAGCAGAATGTCTTTTGGACCTGTTTTACAGTGTGTTCAGTGCCAGTAAATGAATAGTTTACTTCCGCAAATTATGACTCAGCTTTGTAATTAATAGAGGTTAGATCAGCCTGAGAAATATGTATGATTGTGTCTCCTGCTGCCTCCGGTAAATATGACTGGAGGCAGTCCTGCAGAGCATTCGACCTCTGTTGACCTGATTTAACCTCAAAGTCAGTTATTTACAGCATTGCTACATAAGCATTCTACAGATTGCCAGGAAGGACTTCCTGCATAGTTAAACTCCCTCTTTTAACTATACAACAGTGGCAGCCAAATTTTTGAAACCACGACATCCCTAGATAGTGTAGATATTTTCCATTCACAAATCTTGCAGTACCCCAGGGTAGTCTTTTCGGCGCCCCCATAAATGCTATAGGCATTAGTCAGCCCAAAATCCATGAAAATATCCTTAGTTTGAGCAAAACGCCCACAGAAGCATCTTTCAATTTTTATTGAGATAGTGATTCTTGTTGATCCAGCCAGAGGCTACGTGTTTATGTAGCTTCTTTTTAACCAGATCAGCATAATAATCTCTATTGGTAATAACACACAAGCAATTTCTGGCAAAATTATGTCTAATATCTCATTCTCTTAATAACTCTACAGCAAATCATCACGACACGTTTGCGTACCAGAAAATTCAAAATGTGGAACGTTAAAAATTGCATGTGTAATGAGCTGACAAATAAGCTTGTCAGTTGGATCTCATGATCAGTCCGTCCTCAGACCCAGACTAACAATGTACTGTACAGAAATCATCTCATTTCAACTCTAGAGAATAATCACCTGCTAAAAAGAAATAATTGATCTAGTTAAAAAACTAGCCAGTACATCTAAGGGTGTTCAATATGCCAGTGTTTCCAGACTTCAAACTCAGTTCAAGTCATTAAGCAATATTTTGGCTAATACTATCACTCCTTATTATCAGTCAATTGAATACAAACGCCTAAAATTCAGACCGTGTCAGTGCAGCAGATTATCAGATAAAGAGTAAGATCTGTTAAATTTAATTTAATGTAATGGTTATGACTCACCTCCTCCTTTCACTTAAGTCTCATTGCTTCTCTGTACCTTTCACTGTCTCATTCACACACTATGACCCTACATGCTGTATGTGCCATTTAGAACACCCCTCACACATACTGTATCACTAACCACACTCTAATCTATGCTAAAGTTTGAAGACCTTTCCACTGCCTGTGAAGCTGAAGAACTTTTATACCTCATGCCTCTCCCCTTAACTCAACCCTTAACTCTAATGTCTGCTATAAACAAATTACTCTTAACGACAGTTAATAATGACGATAAAAACAAGAATCATTAAATTTATAGTGGCTAGAGGAACAAGAATTTCACTCTCTTTAAATGTTTGTTTTTCTCCAAAAAGAAAAAAAAACGTAATATTGCATTGATTATATTTACCTGTTGAGTGTCTTTTGAAATAACTGAGATGTTTTCAAACCATTAGTTACAAGTCAGTTAGTGTCTCTGCAGCTTTATAGTGGTTGCGTTATAAAGAGTACACATTAGCACATACATATCCCATTTTAATTTTTGTCTTAATTTTTCATTTACTTTTCATCCAACCATTGTTCCAGTTTTTACTCACAGCTTGCTCTCCCACGAAGTAGTTCTAAATATATGGAAAAAAAGATTTTTTTTTTAACCCATACATTTGGTATTGATAAGATGTATTTATAGGCAGTGAAATAATCATCCCAAGTGTATTTTTGTTTGATCTCATCAAAGTGATGTGATGGGTCATGTAGTGACAGGTAACAACCTGGCTTAGCTCAGCAATATATTTTTGATCTGTGAATAAGATGGTGCATCCAACACCAGTCCAGCAGTTTAAGGCTGTAACACAGAGTTGGACAGTTTGAGTTATCTGTGTCTGTCTCTTTCTCTCTCTCTCTCTGTGTGTGTGTGTGTGTGTGTGTGTGTGTGTGTGTGTGTGTGTGTGTGTGTGTGTGTGCGTGTATGAGACAAGCTATGGCAGCAAGAGCAGAAGTTCAACTTGAATAACATCCGAGACACACAGAGGCCTGAATAAACGGCGTCAGGACCAGAACCGGCTCGTAAAAAAATTCAATAAATGTCATAAATCCATCACTTTCTATCAAGCGCGTCAGTAAATACCACGTTTTCAATGGAAGGTTAACTTTATGAAAGGGAGCAGGGGTCACTTCACTTGGATGATGAGTGACTCTCAGCCAGCATAAGCAGGATATGCTTTCAGGGGCCCCGGTCGTTTGCTTTGCAGTGCTGGCACAACTGCAGATAGGAATGGAGTTCAAGTTATGACTTTCCCAGTGGAGCCAAACGGGGGTTCTCGTCTGGGATTCGGCTTCCCAGGATGAGTCGCAGGGGTGATGACGGACCCCCTGAACCTGGAGGGAGGCAGATGGCTGAAGTTCGATGCTGCTTTTTCTCTTTGTATATCACTATATCTGTCTTCAGTTTGACTACACTCTTTCCCCAGATCAGCTTTAGCACTAGACCAACCCGTCCCCAGGAAAGATCAGAATGACACATTACAAAACCGGGGAAAGGATATCACTCCTGAATCCTTTAAACAGCACTATATAACCATTATATTGTTTGTAGGTCTGTCTCTTTTCTTTTTCAGTCTCTCACTCACACTTACACACAGACACACACACAAACACACACAGAAACCCACACACCTTCCTGCCACTTCCGCCATAAAAGCCCTGGCAGTGTTCCACGTGCCCATTAGCACGCGCTAAATAACTGTTAACAATGTATTACCCAGACTCCCCTGCTCCGCCACTTCTACCCTATCCCGCGTCCCTTCAAAGCTCGCGGGTAATTATGTCAAAGGTTTTTAATAAACAGCCTATTCAGTGCGCAGTAGGTTACGCCTACCTTCAGAGTTACGGAATCTTTTTTTGAACCTACAGTTGTATAAATAGCTTGGCCTCTGATTGGCTGAATTACGCTCAAAGCCGTGAAAAATCTGCAGGTAAACGCTCACACGTACGTGACTGAGTAATTTAAGATAATTCGCAAACTAATGCTCGTCATCTTTTAAAATTGCCTCTATAGGACTACCTATTGCTTGATAAAGTTATAAAAATGTTGTCAAATATTAGTATTGAACTCAATAAATATCGTTTTAAAGTCAATTTGTTATTTTTCAATTAAAATTAATTCGCTAATTGTCCATACTTAATTGTTCAGTACTGCACAAAATGGTCATTTTAGTCTAGACTACGCAGTAATCAATCAAAGCAGCAGCCCGAGCCAATTATAGTGGTGCAGCAGTCTCTTGAATGAAAAAGGAAGCATACTTGGGCAACCTATTTACACTTTTTTTTTTTTTTTTTTTAACAAAGGTAGCCACCTTTAAATTTCCCACACACCGATAAATGCTGCAGGCTAATCCCTTTCTCACGTCCCGGTTTTCAGAGGTTTTCAAATCGTTTATCTAGTCAAATTCAGGTGCTGACAAATTGAGGCAGTAAACAGAACTGACACAGCAGTATATCGCGTGTAAGAGGGTCTTACTCACATACCCTGAAAGAAATAACAGAAAAAATAAAGAACTAAAACACATTCAATGCCCAAGACGTTTTCGGTCATTTACGTCCAAAACGCAGCTATTCATTACAAAGGATGTATAGAGCTGCCAAATCCATATTGGACAAAATAGAAAGGGTCGGCGACAGAGAGCTTCCCACTATTTTTAAAGCCAATGCATCTGCAGAGGAAGACTGTGAATCATGGCCTGGCCACAGAAGAAAGAAAATTGGCCTCTATATTTTAGAGATAAGCCTGTTCCACAATCCCGTTGCCTCAAGACGCTTTGTGGTCATCTTGGCCATAATCAAGTTACTTTGTTTCAAGATGTTAGAACACCTACAGGGTGTCGAAATTTAATGTGGAGTCTGATGTGGTAAACGATAGCAGGTTTAATTGTTTTAGCGAGTCGGTTTTATTTTCTTTATCACTATATTCTGCAGCGATAGCGGACAGTTATGCTGTGCTGTCTTACTTTGTAATCTTTCTAAAAGAAATGTAAATTATTATAAAGTTATATTAGATATTAGTAAACCAACGGCAAGAGGCATAGTGATCTCTAAGATGCAAGGACCAGTACACCTGCTAACGACAATCTAAAGAATTAAAAACAAACAAAAAAGTACAAAAAAAATGTGATTTTATTACAAATACGCATGTATCTATAAAGCTACACCAAACGTTTTGTAACGAAAATGTTTTTCTAGGTACGAGCTAATTGAAGCCAATGGTACATATTATTACAATGAAACTGCACCAATTAACAGATATGCGATTGAAGTGGTAGGCCTAAATACACCCAGAGACTTGGGTGTTCTGCTGTAAGAACCCTTTCTCCAAACTGTTAAAAACTATTGATATCTTGTGGGACTGTGTCTGTTTTTTTTCCTTCTAAAAGTTCCACCAAGTTAGATTTTTTTTTCCCTCCACGCGATAAAGATGGGAACATGACGGATGTTCTTAATTTTACATTTATTTTGTTAAAGATGGTCAATACATTTATTACCTGTATTGAAACCCTAAATTTTAACGGAAAACCACTTAAAAAACGTTTTTCACATTTAATTATGTGTTAAAAGAAATAAAAGCTATTTAAGTAAAAAATTAAAAGTATGTTAAGTTTTTGATTTATGTATAGGCTGATTGTAAAAAAAAAAAAATCATAAACAGATCGTTAACATGCAATTCTAAATCTGTCTTTTGATTATCTATATTTTTAATTGTCTCTATAGGCTATACACAACTAAGATCAAACCTTTTAGTTCTAAAAGTTTAGAGACTATTTATGCCAGTGCGACTCTATGCTCATATTGAATCGAACTCAAACTCTATTTAAAACAGAGCCTAACCTATTTTATTCTCACGGATTTAAAAAGAAGTATGACATTTTTTAAATGCCCATGGGAAGTGAAACACAAGGGTTTTGATCTGATAACCCACACGGATATGGGCAAGGACCTACCGTTTGACGTCCAGTCAGCCTATACACTGAATTTATGCCTATATCCGATGGCGGCGTGTTGTTTATTTATCCAGCAAGCCACGAGAGGCCTTGAGCTTCACACAGTGATTTTAGCTAAGGAAACATCACTGAAGCAACAAGGAAACTTTAAAAAATAATGAGATTCGGATGTGGATAATAGAGGTTGCTAAGTAACAAATTAGCAGGTTAATTAAGCCATCGGTTGCCCCATTAATAGTGCAAATGTTGCATTTTTCATGTTGCATAGGCCTATTAAACTCTGAACTGAAACCCGCAGGCGCGCTCACACATAAGCACGACCTTGTTTATTTATGGCCAGGTTCTCCTCCTCCATATGTTATAGCCTCCACACGCTCACACACCGACACGCATTCCCCACGTGACCACACGATCATTCACGCGGCCCTGGAAGTGCGGCAGATTATTTCCAAACGTGTATGGAGAGAGAATCCAATTTACCTCTCAATTCACTTGAGCTGGTTGTACTTAAAATCCCTTCCATAACCCTCTAACTATCATGTCTTTATAATAATTATGGCCCATAGTCCATTTAGTTTATTTACTGACTCAAGTAAACATTGGAATATGGTTGACACACTTACACACTTTACATATTACTTATATTTTCACTCCAAAATAACACATACAAGAACTTTGAGCCTATGATTAACTGTTATATCATCATTAAATTGACATAAAATGTATTTACATAGGCTAAGTCTATATTCATCAAGCTTTTTGAACATTGCATTAGCCTATAATTGGTTATGATTAACAACTGTAAGATAAACTATATCAACCTAGAGATTTATTTGAGTGAAACTGTAGCTTCGCAGGCGTATCCTTCTTTATCTTTTTTCAGCAGAACATTTGTGTTGTTGCAGTGAGAAAAGGACTGGAATTTGAGCATTGGTGTCAGTGATGTTGTTAGATGAATGATGTCTAACTGCATAACGTTTGTCTGTTTTTTTTTTTTTTTTAATTATTTTGTTTATTAAACACACTTTGTTATAATGTCGTGAAGCAGAGCTTTTGTTGTATGCAAATTTTTCTGCTGTTTGAAACACTTGGGTTGCTCGGTGACATGGGAATGGGAGATATGGATGATAACGTTTGTAGAACTAATAATTTATACAGGCTGCCATAGACGTAGTTCAAATATTTGATTTTTTAGGACGTCTGTTGATTGAACAAAAAGAAAAAATGCACAAAAATTGTATATGGGCCAGTGCACATAGGGTACCAGCAGCCTACCCACATTTATATTGTCCATTCACAGTTGTATAATGATTATCACATGCACAAACACATTTTGAAGTAATTCTTATGTGAAACACGAAAATGTTATAAGAAATGCTTATTTTCAGGACGAGGGCCATAAGTGGCCACCGGGCAGAAGGTACTAATGGCCAGATATGCAAAGCATGTCGGGCCGGTGTGTGAAAATGCGCGCAATGCCACAGAGATGCTCCTCGCGCTCCTTCGCCTGAAGACATGATTCATTCGCCAGCTCTACTTTTACCACATAAGGCGGCACGAGCGGCCCCCACAGCAGGCGGGACCAGTGAAAAGTTCCGGGGGGTTGCGACTACTCGTGATTGGTTGCCGTGTGCTGTGATTGACGGGTCCCCTTCTCCAGCTCTCCTCTAAGCTCCGGTTGTTGACACTCTCCAAAAGTCCGCACGGCTCTCACGGATATCGGAGACATTATTACAGCTCGTCCCGGCTCCCTCCGCTTCCCCTGCTGTCCGGCTTGAGGACGGAGAAACCTTCCGACCGAAAGCACTAGATTGTCGTGGATGGTAGATTCTCTTACTTTCAGACTGCCTGTGTTTTGATTTTTCTAGTACCCTGCAAGCTCTTGACACCGTCTCTTTCCTCTCGTTCCTCTGTCCGGAGACTGAGAGAAATGGCAGAGAAGCGGCGGTCCCCCTGCGCGCTGAGTGTCAAGGCTCATGCATTCTCGGTAGAAGCGTTGATCGGAGCAGAAAAGAGACGTAAGACGGCCGGAGAAGATGCTGTGTCCTACGAGGAAGGGATTGATGTCTCTGATCTATCCGGCAGCCCGGGACCGCGGACCGACAGAGCGTGCGCCAGCGACCGGGGCAGCGAGGCTGAATGTGGAAGTGACGGATCCCGTAAGTAAATAACAATAACAAAATGAAGACGAGAATAATAATAATAATAATAATAATAATAATAATAATGACTTGGTCATCTGCTTAAAATAGGTCCTCGAAATGGCAACATTACCAAATCAGCAGTACCCACCAAAAAGGTGAAATAAATCTTGATAGCTCAAACCACATACTCTCTCATTGTAGGCTGTATTTGTTTTCAAAGCTTTTCACTGGTATATTGCAAATTATTTAATCTTTCAGCCAAAGACAATGCACATTTGTTATTCTATTACGATATTTTAAGGGAAAAAATTTAATTTGCTTCTAGATTTCTGTCATAATAGGAAGCAGCAGAGTTCTTTCCATAAAGATTATGCATGCCCTCCTCTGCTTATTGCCCAGGAAAACTTCAATAATCAGACGCAAAAAAATGTAGATTAAGAAGTAAAGCAAGGACGGGCTATGGTCAGACCCACAAAGTGGAAATGTGATATCATATCACGGCCCTGGTCTTGTAAATATGAGTGGTGTCAGTGTGACTAATGTGAGACGCTTTATGAGTTGTGTTGCAATCATAAACACGCCAATTAGCAGCGTATAAAGGCAGCGAAACTGCCACGATAAGGATGCTAAGAGGTCTGCAGAAAGCCCTAACAAATGAGGATTTCAATCTGCTGCAAGTTTAAAATGCCCTTGGCTGAGGATTTGTCTTTGTGTCAGTTTGGCTTGTTAGGCCCATTTTTAATGTGCATAAATTTCCACCATTTGGCGAGGCCTGTGTTGAATAGCGCAGATAATAACAGCGGTGAGACACATAAACACTACTGGAGCCTCCTCTAAACATATTCTCTATATTCTCTATATTAAAACATAATGCGTGTACTTAAAAATAAGGAATATTAATATAGGCAAATGAAAAAACTGTTGTAAGAGGACGTTAGTCCTGCTGTAATGTTTGTTTGCTTTTGAAATGTTCTGTATACGAAACTTGGTCTTTTCTATGAGTCACAGGACAAAACGCCTTGAACAGTAACACCTTGTAAGCGAATAATGCTTGGCTTGCAAGAGTATGTTACTATTAAAACGTATCAATCTCGGCTCTTTCTGGTGCAGCGGAGAGCGAGGAGGCGCTGCTGGAGAGCCTGCAGCCCACAGCTCTGTGCACGGCCTCGTCAACCGGCACCGAAGAGGAGGCCCGCGTGGACCTGCAGGGTTCAGACCTGTGGAAACGGTTCCACGAGATTGGCACGGAAATGATTATCACCAAGGCTGGACGGTAAAATCAAATTCATGTTTAATCTGGTAGCCTAATGTTGGTCTTAAAATGCTCAGACGTCAACTTTTCTGAGGAAAGAATTTTATTGTACACCATACTATATTAGATAAAATGAAAATATGTCTACAATAAAAAATATGTATAAAAATATGAAATATGAAATAATGAGATAAGAATCACAGTTAAGGCAAAACACCTACCTTTGCAGAATTGATAATAATAAAGATCTAAAATCCCTAACCAAGAAAGTAGCTTAAACAGCATTTTCTTCTGTATAATTACGATTAAGATATTATTATTATCATTATTATTACTACGCTGTTGAGTAAAAATGACCATGCAGCCTGTAGTTTAGTTGAAATCTCCAATGCAGATGATTTATTTGGTTTCCCCGTCAGGCGGATGTTCCCCGCTATGCGTGTGAAGATCACGGGCTTGGACCCACACCAGCAGTATTACATTGCCATGGATATAATCCCCGTGGACAACAAACGATATAGGTAAAACGCACAAAACACGCGCACACACGCACGCACCTTCACACCAACGCTAAAAGAGGCCACAGAAACACTGTGATCCTTGAAGAAATTTTAAATTGACATTTGACAAAAGTCAAAATAAAATAAAAATTCGTGACAGGAGTATCAGTTATACCGGAGCTGCGTCTAAATGTCCTCAAGCACGATTATATTAGTGGCCTATAAGATCACACGCATGTCCTATAGAAACAGGAATTATACAGTAATTTTCGTCTGGATTTAGACTCCGTGTACACTGTTCCTGGGAACAGCCCAAGATTTTTCAATTGTGTAACCCCAGCCCTCTCTCCACAAATGGCGCCTGGCACCGGTGTTTTGTCACAGCGGTTTTGCCGTCCCTTTTGGAAAAGGCCTTTTGGATGCCTAACCTCTCCACTCTAGAAGGTCAAACCAACAAATGTTGTTATAATGCAGAAGAAAACAGCATGTCATTGCAATGGCGTCAATGCAGCCAAGTCTTTGCTGCAGGTCTATCATTTCAAACTTTTATATCTGAGCATGTTTTTTAGCAGCACGGTGGAGTGATGAGAGACATAGCAGAGAGCATATTACTCATTCACTCTGACAAGATATTGCTTATGATACAATATATCACCAAACGTTTGTGAACACACAGTTCAGAGCTGCGGGCGCCAACGCGGCATGGAGGAAGCAGAGTCTGCAGGTTTTTATTCCAAACAAACGCTTAACAGCAGGTGATGAACACACCTTGAGCCAGATGAGGAACTAATTAGATGCTGTGTTTGTAGCTGAAGGTCATTAAACTTATATGACATATTAAATTGTATATGCCTACATAGTAAAAATGGCTGTAGCTAGGTAAATAATTTGGACTACCTAAAAGTCAAAGCGGACAATGGACTTGGCAAGACCTGTGTTCAACATCTTAATATAAAATAGCACAGAAGAAAAATGTGTTTGATCTTTGGTCAAAGAGGTCACCTGCAGTCAGATGAAAGTAGGCCAATCCGATTACAAAATTGACTTCAATAATAATTATAACTCTGACAGAATTATTTAAAATAGATTCCCATGACTGATGTTCAGTTCTGTCGATTGTCTAATGTCAATTATTTGTGATCTTTGATGACAAACTCACCAAAGTCATTTTTAATTGCCATATCACGCCGCTGTGTGAGCTATACTAGGACAGAGGAAAATTCAAACTTGGGATATTGCGCTCATTTACCACCCCGTGTTTGTGAATTGTGAAGGTACGTGTACCACAGCTCAAAGTGGATGGTAGCGGGGAATGCAGACTCCCCTGTTCCGCCCAGAGTGTACATCCATCCGGACTCCCCGGCCTCAGGAGAGACATGGATGCGTCAGGTGGTCAGCTTCGACAAACTTAAACTGACCAACAACGAACTAGATGACCAGGGACACGTAGGTGCCACAACAAAGACTATAAAAAATATTATTATTATGTTATATATTATTATGTGTTTGTGATACTCATAGGTATATTTACTTTATTGCCTTTAATGTTATTTAATCTCCATTATAATAATTTAATATTTAGAATTTATATTTTTGGTGTGATAATTCGTTAAAATCGTTGTAATATCATTAAAAAGTCATATTTTATAAGACAATAAAATTTTTGTGTTGCATTTTCTTAATAATTACAAGAGGTACAATTTAAAAAAAAAAAAAAATAGTCCTAAAGTCTCTGATATAACATATTGTACATGTTTGCGTGTGTTTTTTTGTGAGTGCAGGTGCATGTATCTATGCATCTCCGTGCCCACATGTGTGTATGTTCGTTTTCCAGTAATCATGTTTTATAGCTGTGGATAACATGAAATTGCTGTTATTATAATTCAAGTTAATTAAAGTTTCCTTCCCTGTTCAGATAATTCTGCACTCCATGCACAAGTACCAGCCACGGGTCCATGTAATCCGTAAGGAGTGTGGAGAGGAGTTATCCCCAGTGAGAGCCATCCCTGCTGGCGAAGGCACGCATACCTTCTCCTTCCCTGAGACTGTGTTCACCACTGTCACAGCATATCAGAATCAACAGGTAGCACAGCTGACCTCCACACAACATTTCCCTTTAACCAGATACACTGAAATAGCCAACGTGGCCAAGAATCCCACATTTCTAGAATGCAAGTGCTACACTGACCGCACTGATGCTGGAAGATATTGTTCTCTGTTTTGTAGTTTTGTACTGTTTGTGGTTACTAGCTAGCGATGACTGGTAAAAGGTTTAAAATACACTTCTGCAAGTGATATCTGGTGTGTTTTCTTCAGCTATGAGTTTCAGACAAAACAGGAATATAAGATGTAAAAAAAAAGTAAACTAAACAATTTTAATTTTTGCATGATAAGATTTTATGATTTTCACCTTGGTCTGGTCTGCATTGGTCTGTTAGTCCACATGCATTTCTATGCATGTGTGTCTTTTCAAAACACAGGGAGAGTGAGAGAAAGGTCTCACACTCTCTAGGAAAATAGAGAGTTTCCCAGTTCTACCAGGTTTATCGGACTGACTGTAATGACGGTGCTACTCATTTAGGTGGATTTTTTTTTAAGTATTTGTACATTGCTACACTACTTGAGTGTCTCATATTTTCTAGATTTTCCCCACTAACTTTCAATGTCATTGTCTTCAGCTAGGGGAAGCTGCCGGTTTTTACTGATTTTTGTACTGGTCCAGTCACTGTGAGCTTTGAAGTAGGATGTTAGCTAGGATTGGCTGGTCCACAGTGCATTATGGCTGAAATCAGAACGTGGTGGCAATGCCTGTAAAAGTCTCTTTGGATGTGGGACACAGAGCTGGGTCTTAAACACCATCCACAGCCTGGGAAGCCCTATTGCATTCCCAGAGACATTAACCAACATCCATACACACACATACACAAAATCACATATATGTGCAAGGAAAAACACACATACCAAGCAAACAAGACCAACAGCTAACTATGTACATGAATGTATTTATTTATAGAACTGATTGAAAATTACAGAGAAAGAAAATTATTTTGGCTGGAATAAAATCTTCCATTATACATATGTTATCATTAACTTTGTAGTAACTAAACTTTTGGAAATAATTAGAGTCTTATTTTGCCTTTCAGATTACAAGGCTGAAAATTGACAGAAACCCATTTGCCAAAGGCTTCAGAGACTCTGGCAGAAATCGGTGAGTTCATTTCAACCACAGAGATTTTCACATTATCTAGTGCATTAGGGGTAATGTGGGATGCATGACTGCATTATATTCTGGCTTGGTTGTGGTTTTTGTCACGGCTATTTCAGTCTGATTTTATGGGGAGCAAAGCTATGTATTTTTTTTTTTTTTTTTCTGATGGAAAATATGCAACAGTCTCCCATTAAATCTGTCCTAAATCGCAGAAAAGAAATTGACTAAACTGAACAGATGTGGCACATATTATTATGGTTTCATCATATTAATCGGTGATGCATTTTCATTTCAATGTGCTAACTTTAAAGGCACATTAATTACTACAATCGCATAGTTACAGGCACATGCTTTTAGAGGGAAAAGTCTAACCTCAGCTGCAAACCTAAATGGAGCGTCGGATTCCAGCCAGCCTCGTAACTTAAACATCAACAGCAAAATAATAAAAGTCAAGAGTGTCCTGAAGAAAATCTGTATAAACACATTTCTAAACATATATAAACACAGCATTAAAACAACACAGCAGTAAAACAACGGTCTCCAAACAGCCACTGCTCTGAGGCCTCATAGAAATCATTAGAGAGGAGGGGAGAGAAAGGGGGAGAGCAGGAGAAAGGGGAGGAGAGGGAACGTGTGAGACAGAAAACCTGAGAGGGAGGAAGGTAGAGAAAGGCAAACTGGATAACCGAGGGAACCTGACAGCTGACCCTATAAAAGTTGAACTCAGGAAGGCAGAAAAAAGCGTCCCCTTAAATATTACAGGAAGAGTTAAGCAGTTCGCTAAACAAACTTCTGCTCTGATAGGCTGCTTTGGTGCACACAGAGCTGCTCTGGGCAGCTTGTCTAAATTATCACCGTGGCTACAACCCCACGGGGGGGAGGACTTTTATCCTCACACTAACGAAGGGTAACAGAGTACTTGCCTTCCCCTGCCACAGCAACCCTCTGCCCCACCTATAGAGGGAGGGAGACCCAGATTTGGGGGGAGGGGGAGTGCCACCTCATAAATCCTTGCTGCGGCTTCCTGCTTCTTCGTCCTGATTCGCCCGTAAAAGCCGTGTGAAAGCAATTACCTCAGAGCACCCGGCTGGCAGCAGCCAATCACAACACAGCGTTTATGCCCCTCATTACCTGTGGTCTCCATGGAGACGGCAAGGGAGGCCCCACAGGCGACTAAGATGGCCGCCAGGTGGTTGGCATAATGTATGACCCAGTGCCGCATGCTGGGAGAGAGCACCTACAACTGCATCAGGCTACAGAAAGTGCAGGACTAGGAAGTTCTGCTCCAAATGACATTGTGATAATTTGTCTGTAATGCTGATGTATGTGTGTTACCGTGTGGATTTGTGTGTGTTCTACAGGATGGGTCTGGAAGCTTTGGTTGAGTCTTATGCATTCTGGCGTCCATCTCTGCGAACTCTCACATTTGAAGACATCCCTGGCATGGCCAAGCAAGGTAGAGTTAACTGAAAGGAGTGTTCTGGACACTGAGAATAAGTCAGGTCATCCAACCTAAATAACAAAATTAATCATTGCTGATCTGGCACCCCTATTTCCGCAATGACATTGCTTGTCCGTGCATTCCAAAATGTATGTGACCATTACAGAAAATATTTTTTAAATTATTATAAAAAATATGTATTATTTATTACTGTTTTCTGATCTGCCACCACTAATGTCCAGATATGGTCAGGTTTAGACACAAAAAGTGCTTGGTAAAGGTTTGGGAAAGATCGTGTTCATGGTCACAAGAAACCAAGGATGACTGTTGGTAGGAAGTGCTATGCAAAAGGTCGTTTCTCTTGTCAAAGTCAGTCTTTGTACGCCAAACTGTCCACCCCCAACCTTCTACCAAACAGGTTTTACTAAACTGTCTTAATACTTCCTTTTTTTTGCTTCTGAGAGACCTCTACTCAGGGCATTGTTTGATACTAATTAATGAATCGATACCAGTGCTCTTTTTCCCATAAAGAAAATCTGAATACCTCACTGCATAGAATTAATTGGAATCCTATTTATGTTATGTAACATAAGGCCAAGAATTGCGGAGGCCCAAAATAATGAATCCGTGGCCCATCGTACCTGAATGAATGTATCAGATACCTGAAACATTGGACTTTATAATGATGCTGACAGAAAAAAAACAGTAAATAATGTGGATCAGTCATGTCATGGCCGTTACCAGAGCTGCTCAATAAGTTCTGTATCAGGACCTTTACCAGTTTGGTTCATTGGATCTAAGTGCATCTGTAGCTGTTTTAAGCAGCTGAACCAATGACCAACCCTGACATTTAAATGGATGATGTGAAGTGGATTTTACTTTTCTGTTTTTTTGGCTCTGTTTCTGTAGGAGTTCCAGGAGCTCATGGAGGGGTTGGAGCATCAACTCACCTGCTCTCCACATCCCCATGCTCCTCACCTTTCCAGGTTTGCCCTCTCAGCCCACCTGATTACACCTGCAGTCGATCTACACACCCCCTCCATCGTTACAGCAACCCCCCAGAGCCATTCCCCCCTCCAAGAGGTCCATCAGCATATGAAGGGGAAGGATTCTGTTCCCTGCCTCTCCCTGCTTCTCAACTTAGTTATCTATCCAACCCCACCCCACAGGGTTACGCCAGTCTTCGCCTCCACACACCTCCATACAGCCTGTACGGTTACACATTCCCACCCTCACCACGCCTTGCTGCCAGCCCTGATAAAATGGCCGCTGCTGCCACTGCCAATCATCAGAGTCCCTTCCTTGGCTCGTCTCCTAGTGGGACTCTAACGGACAGTCTTGGTGTGCTCAGTGGAGGACAGCAGGGCTTCTTGTTTGACTCTCGGACTTTAGGACTTGCAGGTACCCAGCCGGGAGGTGGGGCCTCACAGGTCACTGCCCACATGGGCTGAGTTTGAGTCTGGACATCTAGGGTTGTCACAAACACAAAATGACACCCTGGAATGGGTGTAAGTTGCTTTGGGTTCATAAAGTTCTACAGATTAATCATCCATGTGCTGAACAAGCATTGAGCTGAACTGTGGATAAACAGAGAAGAGTGACAGACCAAGCCAGTGCTACTCTGAGCATATGAGCTTGTCCAAGCTCCTTTAACTGAGGGGAATATTTCTTATCTTTCAAGCATGTTTTCTATAACATGCATGTGCAGCTGCAGTGGTCACTAAAGGAAGGAATTTCCTGCAGCTTTGATTAAGGAGTCCAAGCAATGCAACCCAGTGACTGAACTGGAACCGAATATGGATTGGGCAGACACAGGGCTGGCCCAGGCACTCATAGCAAGCACTTGAACCCCTGGAAGGGGGCCCTGAAGCAGTGATTATTATACTCACACAGCATTCTGCATGGCCTCTATGATCTTGCCTACTTTGAATGGAGTTACTGAACACTATTTTTAAACTTTCTTTTTAAAGGATAAATTGACTAAATTCCTTGTGTCAATTAAATTCCTTCTCATTACATGCCTGGTGGTGTTCTCAATCAAGTCTTTGGAATAACAAATATGCAGCTGAAGTCCCCTTAGTAATATGCACTACAGGCAGGGCCTTTTCGCCACTCAGACTGAAAAAAAACAAAAACAAACAAACAAACAAAAAACTTTTAAACACTACACCAGGAACCTGTCACATACTAACATGATGACATCATGGCCATAAGAAACCAAGGGAGATATCCCGGCGACACTTATGGACTGACGAGGTTAAAGCTGTGGGAGAGTGATGGATGACAAACTGATTTACATATTCTATGTCTAGTTTGACACATGCTTACTTGATCCAGCTGTTTGGATGTCAGGCTGAAGAATGTCTTTCCTTGTGTGACACAGATGTAACTGTACATGATGGCTCTGTATATAGCGGGGGGAAGGCAGGCGGGAGGAGAGATGTGTATATAAAGGGCTGTGTGACCCTTCGCACTTAAAAACCCCAAGGCACCTGCTTCTGCTCTTTAGACTGGGTAAGGTACGCAGCAGCCAACCCTGAACTTGACCGAAAAGCTTTTCTTTGCAAACATGCGCTATATCAGCAAGCCCTTTGGTGAGGATATTAACATGTTCTTTGACTTTTTGAGCCAAATAAAATATATCTATTCATGACACAATGTTTATATGTAGCTTAATCAATATCTTACTAATTTAATAGTGAAGCAATGCAATTATGAGTGTAGTCATGTGAGTTTCCTTTACCAAAGCAATCACAATACTATATTTCCTTGTGAAAACAAAAAAAATCTATGCTTATGTATTTGCACTCATTTATTTGAATGTTGTGTTTGTGTGTGTGCGTGTGTGTGTGCGTGTGTGTGTGTGTGTGTGTGTGTGTGTGTGTGTGTGTGTGTGTGTGTGTGTGTGTGTGTGTGTGTGTGTGTGTGTGTGTTTGTGTTCAGATGGCAGAGAAATGAAAAATACCACAGGAGACAGGGAGAAAGAACAACTCCCAGGCACATACATATACACATACACATACATAAATGCACAAACAAATAACATATTTCATCATCTTTATTGTAAGAGGGCGATTGCAAATTAATCTAATATCTACAAGTCTGCTGAATTAACTAGTCGCACGACACAGGGTGTGTAGTGAATGTGGATGTGGGTGTGAGGGTGGGGATAAGTGTGAGTGTGAACCTGATTGTGTGTGCGCACGCGCGTGTGTGTGGCAACAGGTGGTTGAGTTGTCAGCGAATGTGTGACCTCACAGTCTCAAAGTTCATGTAGATCCCTGAGAATTGCCCCCCCCCTCCCTTTCCCCAAAGTCATACTACCCTGCTAAAAGCATAAGCCAAGATTTTTGAGAAGGCTGTTTGCTGTCACTCAAGCTTCTTAATTTTAACTTATTTTAACACCTGAACAAGTACACTTACCAAAATCTCCAAGAAACCAAGACAAAACATAGAGAAACCTCCAGATTAGTCAGAACTATTTGTTCTGTACCGTGTGTCAAAAATATATTTGAAAATGATAACAAAAGCACAACTTATTACAGCTATTATAAGACTAGATAAGTAAAGGGGCTTTGCCATTAGTAAAACTTCTTTATATCATAACTATGCAATAAAGTGCTTTTCAACATTACAACTGGAAAGGCAGCTAGGTCTAAGAATAGACTCCAAAAACAGTTAGAAAGTTCAGAGGGAAAAACACTTTTCTTGTCTACATTAACTGCACTCTTACAGAGGCCACTTTAAATTAACACTATACACTGGGTAGGAAACTCTATCTAAAAGAGGGACATATATTGCATGTATGAACCTACATGGCCCAATAATTCATTTCAAATGAGCTCAGAATAAATTGCAATAGCAGTCTTGGGGCCAACAAATACAGTAGCTAGTTTCCTTAGTTAGTTTAGTACCACCATTACAGGGACTGGCTAGATTCTAATAGCTAGCTGCCATGATCAAAATATAGTATATTAGGGCACCCAAAAGTATGACAGTGAATCCTCTGTCATCTTTTCTTTGGGCAATCTGTAATTAAAATTCTCACAGTTGTATGACATTAATCTTGATATGCATTACAACATGGTAGAGCTGCACTTGTTCTTAAATTACCCCTGAAGAGGAAAGTGGATTTGCTGATCTAGATTTGATAACTGATTACTCACAACCTGATTTTTCACTTTCTCCAAATATTCATCCCAAAGTTTGCTGAGTATCTCCTGCTGTCACCCATTTCCTCCTAAGCCTCTCTGCCCCCCCTCAGTTGTCTCCTGTCACTCTGAAGGTGAGAGGTGCTAAAGAGAGGAACACATGTGAGGGAGGAAAGGAGGGGAGAGAGGATGGGGGGGGGGGCTTATTTTAGAACCCAGGAATGATTGGCTTGTGTGACAGGGGTCGGGACCCTGCCTGGTGCATCCGTACCACACATACAGAAACACACACACACGGCAAATGCAGACACAACATGCACATTTATACACAATTCTAGCTCAGTCTCCCTCTCCCTGTTACTTCCATTAAAGACTTAGCTTTGGTAGAAGTTCTGCAATGGGGAGGGAAGATAAAATGAGTTTAAAGCTGCAGAACATCTCAGGCACACACAGAACATATATTCACACAGACACACTCCTGAACGGTGTCAGTGGTCGAGTGATTCTCGACTGAGGTGGGGACATTAACACTTGTGTATGACCAGGTGCCGACGTGACAGAACTGTCACGCTAGCCGCCTAGAGGGGGAGAACAGGAGGGAGGGTAGTAAGGGATAAGGAGGAGGGAAGGGGAGGCAGCAGAGAGCAGCAGCAGGATGTGTCTCTTTATGAATTGTATGAGTTGTAGCAAGTTTGTTCTCTTTATAAATGACTCAGGACATTTCTGGGAAATTCAAATATGAAGGTACTCAAACTTTAATCAGAAATAAAATGTGCACTAAGACAAGACTATCTAAATAGTCTTTTTTAAGGTTAACTACTAATCCAAACTGGCATCATTATATGGATGTCAGTGCTATGGGTAATATTTCAATGAACTTCATGGCAATCTGTCCAGCCCAATTTTAATTTAATGTACAGATAGAAACTTTGGTGTGAAGGTTGCGATAGAGAAGAGGTCGATAGGTCACCACACTATGTTGGATTCATATTCTGGGGACAGGGAAGATTCTCAACACATTTCATGCCAACCTTGCCATGACCTGACCTGAATATATCTTGTGAAGAATATTTTAAATTTTGCCAGCAGGTGACACTTGAGGGAAATCTAAACAATAGAGGAAGGAGAGCTCAAAAACTAAATCAAAAATCATCCTCTGGCTAGCATGAATATCCCAAAATTCATGGTCTAGCTCTTGACCATTGTGGTTGATAGACAACCAGACTAACTACCAACATCACCACCTTGCCACCAGGCCAACCAGTTCATTTACAACTTTTTCACCTAAATAAAAAACATTTTGGTCAAAATATAATGCCAGATAAAGTTTAGTTTTTATCAACAAGTGAAACCATTTACAATTTTCACTGTAAATACATATTTTTTTACTACATATAACAAGAAACTATTAAGCAATATCACCTTTTGGCAACTAAAGCATTATTAGGGTATGTTGCATTTTGGGAACTAAAATCACTTTGTTAAGTTCAGAGAAACGACAAATGTATGTTGTATGGTACGTTGAGGGTTAAGCTACTAAAAGACTTGGTTTAGTTAAGATGTTGATCATGGATACTGAAAAAGTCAATGCTGACTTAAAAGACAGGGTGCAAACATGGGTCTTCAGTATTCAAGTCAAACTCTATGGATGCCAGTTCACTTCCCTGACCTTCGTTATGCTTCTTCCTGCATTGGAACTAAACGCTGTCAGGGGACGTAAATTGCTAGAGAAAATTAGCTGTTTTTAAAAAGAGTAGATTGTTTAACATGTGTTTATGTGGATTTTATGTTTCCAGGCATAACATGAAAATAATACATAATATAAATGAAAATAATTACTTGAAAACACTGAGTTGACAATACCTTACCTATACTGTCTGGTAGAGAGGCAAAGTTTTAAGAGAAGAGTGCTGGGTCTGGCTTGTAACCCTAAAAGCCTTTTTGTTTGTTGGCTGGTATTTTAATGTGTCATCACAATGAATGTCACACTAATAAAAAACACTATGTTTAATGTATCATCTTTACTTGCAATATCTATTATTATCTAAAGTAGACTACTTTGACTTACTGTTAACATTAGCCACACATAAATACACACTTAGCAGCACTGCCAAAGCATCTCATCATGACACTGAATATTCCCAAAGCTCTGAGGCATCAAATCAAAGCTGAAGGATATCAGTCTTCATTCTAGAGTGTGCTTTCATGTGTGTATTAATGTCAGGTCAGGCATACTAACATAGACATTCACTATAAAAGTGAACCATGATTGAGAGAAAGCAAGCAAAAGGGAATACTCTGGGTCTACTCGCTCTTTCAGCTTCTAGATTATAACTGTATAATACTCTCACAACTGCACACACATGCAAAATACACACAAGTGCATCGCCTACTCGCATTGTGAAAACATGAAGTCTTCCGTTTTCCACCTGTTGCTTGGTGCCGAATATCATAAGCAGAAGCATTTCTGACCTTTTCAGCCACAGTATTTACACAAACAGTTACAGTTTGGCACAGGGACTCAACTAACCAACATCAACTGCAGTGTACATTTCTTTAACATGATAATAGTGTCAAAAGGAGATTTTTTGAGTCCGTGAGGATAAATATAGTGTATTCATCAGGAACATCTTTTAACAAATTGGATTAAATGAGTATTTATTACATTAAATGTGAGCTCTAATGAACAAAAGCATAAAGAATAATGCTGCTAAGTTGGGAAAACTGCTTATTTGCATTGCCTTAAAATGTTCCCCACGTACAGTATGATGGTCTGTGGCATTCTCTAACACTGAGCCTGGCAAAAACGGAATAAGCCTATTTACCATATCTTTCCTATGCACCCGCCCCCTTCCTTCCCTCAGGGAACTGGCAACCCTGAGCACTCATCCCAGAAGTTAGCATTTGCATAGAGGCCAGTTATGTGGTTTAAGCGTCCTGTGTGATTGAAGTGAGCATTAGCATACGGGCCGACGACGTGACCACGTGGTTGAGCGTGCTCAGAGGGGAGTTATGGCTTGTTGTACGTGACCAAGCATAAAAACAGAGTCCACAGGTGAGGTCATGTTGGGCAGTGACAAGAACGTTCCTTGAAGCAGAGAATAAGGTTTGGCAAAGAAACCTGTAACTGTCAGAGGCAAAAAAGAGGTCTGTTTGTATCTGATGAGCAGCATATTAGAATTACAAATGGCGGTTTAAATGAACCTTTCTTTAAATAAAGGAAAAGTTTCACGTTTTCTGACGAAAAAAGGACTTCCAGAGGTTTCTCAAACATGAATTTTATAATGAACATAAAATATGTGTAAACACTTGAGGATTGTTCCTCTTTTTAAGGAGCCAAATATTTACAACAGGAGAGAGGAGAAGACTAAATATTGGGGCAAAGATGCTCCTCTGCCCCTGCTGCTGTTCCAGGAAGTGCACCTGTGCTCCGAGGAGGCTTCAGCTGGTGGGTATGCTGATGATGCTGCACGGTCAGCTCAGCTATGCCTGCGTGACCTGTTAATGGCCCAGCAGGTATTTGATGACAGTTGCAAGAATATGAGGCTCAGGGTGTCCTTTACAGCCATTCAATCTTTGTCATCAAATCTGCCCACACTAAGTTGATTTATGGTCCGCTCCGCAGGGCCTGTTTCACAGTAGCCTCTATTAGACACCCCATGAACTCTGATCTATGAGGGGGGTGTTGAGAAATAATTATGACACAATATTTTCCTGTAATCTTTCCATGTTAACAAAGAAACACCCACACACACACACACACACACACACACACACACACACACACACACACACACACACACACACACTCATGTCAGTACACATGTAGACTTCATGTTAATATGTAACACTGTGTGCTTATGTCAGACACTGAGAAGGTCTGATAGACTGAGTGTCGAGTCAAAAAGAGAGGGGAGGCTCTGCGGTGTCTTGTAAATGTCTATCAGTTCTTTAACCATGTGATATGTGGCTTTGTCCCTTATGAGTCCTCTGGCCAACATATAACCAAATGCAGGACAGTTATTCACAGCTGCCTTAGGCAGACAGTTTTAAGGGCTGAAGAATTTTTAAAAAACTTAAATTAACACTTGAACTAAGAACCTGCTAAGCAGTAGTACAACAGAATAGTCGTAAAAAACCCCAAACTAAAATGCGCAAAAATTAACATACTTTTATAACACTGTAAAGTTCAGCCTTAATTTGTGAAAATTAACCACTGGAATCTTAAACTGAACAACAAAGGGACATATTTTCATGAAGAGAAATCCTGAAGCTACTATTGGACACCTCTGACAAGGCGTTATTACAGCACCCATGGTGGGTTTACTGGAAAGTGTACATTTTTATATAGAGAGCCAAAGTCAAGCCAAATTGGTTCTGTTCCGGATGTGACATTGGCAATAATGCAAATGACTAAAAATCCAGCCCTGGAAGAAAGGCTTGTTCAACAGTATGTCATGCAGTTCAATCAATTTGTCTACACAGGGATAATAAATTTAAAAAAGGAAAAATGTAACTTGTATGTGAGGTGTATGTAGGTTTGTGTGGTGGATGAGTGTTGATTGAACAGACCTGAAATAAACATTCACCTTTTATATTTACTGTAACCACAATCTTTCACTTTTCGTTTTAGAAAACAAGAATTTTAAAAATGTTGACATTAGACATAAAAAACTATCGTCATTGAGTGTTATCCGGGTTTTTGCAGTTACATCCGATATCAACGTTCTTGTCTAGTGATAGGGTTGGCCCAAGAACTTTGCAGATTAAATGTCACCAGTTTGACAAAACTGACACAAGTCGAGTTGCCGCAGCTAGTCCAGATATGGCTGCATATGGCAAAAAAGGTGTAGACCTTTTTGGACAGCAGAGATTACACATAAAAATTTAGAAAGATGACATTTCATGGATAAGGAAGGAATCAAGTTACGATGACGTATTATACCTATTGTGCCTTGAACTTCATGGGAGCATTAGTTTTTTGAAGGCTAACAAATTAATTGTTTAATTTTGATAAAATCATCAACATGTTTCACTCTGGACAGGAAGTCTAGCCTGGGACTTTGGCTCTTTATTCAGAGCTGGAACCTAACTTGATTCAAATAAAATTCATTTAAGCATAATATTTCAAAGAAAACAATCTGAGTCCACAGTGCCTGTCACTAATTCAGTGGACCATCTGCATGTGTATAGAAGTGTCACATGATGGTCATTAGTTCAAGTCATGATTTTTTATGGATTTTCTCTTTAAAGCCCATTGCAAACCTAATGCTCAACTTTGGAATTTTAGGACTGAATTCTTTTGCACATAGTTAAAACACTGTGTTTTGCTTGTGTTTTTTTACACAATATTTAAGACAGCAGGTACTGTCTCTGCAATAAAGTACACATTTAAAGCATGAAATTGAAAATATCAGTAATAGCGTTTTTGTAACATCAACAATTTAAGTTTTAATTGCTGAAATTTTGTGTTTGATTTTAGTAGAAGATATAATAAATTAGAAGTACTGGTCCGCAGTGTGCTGGTTACTGATCCATAGAAGACGCTGCTGGAGGTGACTGACAGGGTCATGCATGTGTGTGTGTGGGTGCGTTTGTATGTGTATATCTTTTGTGTGTGTATATGCTTCCTTGCAACAAAAATAATGCCCCTTCCAGGGCCCCAGCTCCCACATTCTGCAGCTAATAGGAGTGGAGCATGTGAGTTTTCATATGTATATGTGTGTGTGTGTGTGTGTGTGTGTGTGTGTGTGTGTGTGTGTGTGTGTGTGTGTGTGTGTGTGTGTGTGTGTGTGTGTGTGTGTGTGTGTGTGTGTGTGTGTGTGTGTGTTTGTGTGGATGTAGCCCATGCCTGACCGTGGCCCTGTCCAACTCTTAGCATGCTCATTTATAGCCAAGCAGCCCATCAATCTTAATAGAGGAGAGAAGTGCAAAGAGCCGATGAAACGCCAGACATGATCACTATTCACTCAGTGGGGGCGAGGAGAGAGGGAGGAGCAAGAGGAGGGAGTTGCAGGGAAAGATGAGAGGAGGGGAGACGGAGGAGGTAGGGTGAGGGAGCACAGAGGGAGTGAAAGTGAGGAGGGAAGGAGTGAGGAAGAAGGATGGTGTGAGAAAGAGTGAGGTAGCAAGTTGTTTATCCCTGTTGATGATAATAATGATCTGATCCTTTCCTTCTTCTGTCTGTGTCTGGCTTTTTGAGTGATGGCTGGCACAGTCACATGAAAACTGCTGAACAGGCCAAGTTGAAGGACACATCAGACCATATTATCACTTTGTGAGTGTCTCTCACTCACACTTGTATACACAATCCCAATTTTTGTCTTCTTTTTTTGTAATTTTTCTTATAACTAAGGTCCTAAAAGTTTGGAAAATTTTGTGTGAAAGGTTGTTTGACTAGCATATACTGTATCATTGGTGGTGTTGGGTCACATGCCAGACGTTAGATCACACTGCGCTCTGTGTACGTGATGTAACCACATTGAGACCCGGTCTGGAATGGGCTGGCGTGTGTGTGTATGTATGTAATTGGGGGTAGGAGGTCTGCTGAGAGGTGGGGAATGGCGAGAGGATATTTGGCAATGTGCTGCTAGACTGTGCTGACACAGGACACTGTGTCTTCATACAACAACAGAGCTGTCACACTCCCAGGCATAAGGTGCAAGAGGGATTCAGTAAGTCAATATTTACAGATTGACACAGGCCATCTTTACCTGCTAACATTATAACACAATTAGGGAAATAACCTAAGTGAGGCAGAGCTCATAAATTCAATAACAACTTGGAGTGAAATGAAGATGAAAGATGAAGCCAAATACGTACAGTCTGTGTATGCATGAATATCATCTCCATTAATAGACTCCAAACATGACACCTGCAACCTGTTTCACACATGATGAAACAGTTTGAACAGTGTAATATTTGCAGGCAGAGGGTTTTTGGTACGGCAAGGCAAGTTTGTCTTTCAACAAGAAGATAATTCAAAGTGCTTTACAGAGGACAGAAAAGGCATTAAGACAAGATATAAAGAAAATACAAGTCAGTATAAAAAGATACATACAGTATGCACACGTTTTAAAAAGAGTACAATATAAATAACATAAAAATAAGCTAAAGCCTTGTCTTCACCATGAGGTTTCCAGGCCAAAAGTGGAGCCATCAGAAAGTCACTGCTCCCAGCTATGAAATAGTTCCACACATAATCTTCTGTAACATTGAAAATTCAGAGAGCTAGGCTAGCTGTTTCAGCCTTTTTCCAGTCTCTGTGTTAAGCTAAGCTAACTGGCTGCTGGCTGTAGCTTCATATTGACCATACAAACATGAGTGATATCAATCCTCTCATCTAACTCTAGGCAAAGATCAAACTATTCCTTTAAATGTGAAAATTTTTAAATGACCAAATTAAGAAGGTGGCACAAGAGAACCACAAGATGTTGATTAAAGTTAAAAGCATTGGAGTAGGGAGGTACTTACACAATCTCATTTCAGCCACCTTTATGAAACTGAATCGATGTTAAAATCAGAGCACTGCATTAGCACAGTTTTGTCTAGACAAATTAATTGAAGTACTATACATCTGTAAAGAGCAGTATCATTGGGAGGGTGTGTAAATAATTAACTGAACTTTTGCTGATCTCACTGTACTGACAAGTATTACCTCACTATGCACATGTACCCAACAATATTGTGATGAAGAAAGATGAAGATTTGCCTTAATTTAGAATTATAAAATGTTTCATAAACTCAGTAGATGCCTCACCTGATTTAACTTGTTTTTGCATCGGATGTGTTCACTTATTGAACTGATCAGCAAGATGAATCAAGCACACATCAAAGCAGTTCAAATATTTAAAAGCCTATTCATGTTTTGTATATTTTGCCTGCAGGTCTGAAAGCCAGGACCACAGAGGGCAGTGTGGTGAGGTGAACATGGGAAAGCCTATAACAGCTGTGAGAAACCATCAGATCTGCCATTCCTCACACTTCAACAGCCAACAAGAGAACGATTTATGACGGCCAAAGAGGGAGAGAAAGAGACGGAGAGAAAGAAGGACAGAGAAAAAAAGACAGGCAGGGGGAAATGAGACATAAACAGAGAAAAAGAGGGAAAAGAATGAAATAAACAGAGAAAGGAATAAAGCATAAGAAGTTGAAAGGAGATGTGATAAAGCAAGCAAAATGACAGGAAAGAAACATAAATAGACAGAGTAAAAGGAGAAACAGTGACGGAAGAAGAGACAGGAAGAGAACAAGATGGCTGATCAGGAAAGAGAAATAAAGAAGAGAGGTAATAGGAGCTAGAAAAGAGGTCTACAATATCACAGATTTAAAAATTAAAATATGAGAATAATACATAATGTACAATTCAACATGTTGGTCTACTACTCAGTTGATCTGCTCAATGAACACAGTCACATACTGTACATGAATGGTGCACACACACTTACACTGACACTCTAAAACCCACATCAGCCCCAAGGTCATGCCTTTTACAGAGAGTGACCAGACATCACATGACATGCAGGACAGCTGAGGTTAAAGCATCACCACACTGCAGCCAAAAGGCATGGCGAGCAGCTTAAGGCTAGATAGGCTTACATCCTCTAATACATCAGTATCTTCAATGTGCTTTGATTAAAAAGATTAAAAGTGAACTACTGTCCTATGGCAGGGTCAAAGGTCAGGTAAACCACAGGATAATGCTCCTGGAGGATTTAATGTCTGCGTCAAGGGCCCTTTACCAGCACAGCTGGGGTTGGCCTCATGGCCTCCAGGTGAGGAAAAGTCTCCCTACCAACTACACCAACCTGCTGCCCCGAGAAATGAAAGATATATCCTTCGAGAGTCTCCCAATCCCCCCACCTCCACACATACACACATTTCCTCTTGTAGCGTTTTTTTTTTCTGTCTGCTTGTCCTGTCTGTGGTGGGTTGGTGGTGTCGAAAGCTTCGTTTATTTGGTCTTTTAATACAGGTTGACCCCTGTCCCCCGGTTGTGTGTGTGTGTGAGTGTGCATGCGTTTCATTTGTGTTTGTGTGTGTGCGTGTAGGTCCAGTGAGCACTCTCCCATGACAACCACGTCAACGAACCAGAGACGGTGTCGAAAGAAGACCACACCACACGGGGAGAACACACACATTAACCCAACACACATTAACACACACATGCATACGCACATGCACACAAATAAACTTTAACACATATACACTCGTATATACAAAAAAGCAGTATGGCACATAGAAGAAGATATGTGCATGTGTTTATGTGTGTTTTGGTCTTGAGGAAATCTTCAGCATGTGTTAGATGAATCCCCAGAGCTCTCACTCAACTCTGATTGGCTAGTCGACTTGTTGTGTTTGTTTCCACAGCGACAGAGCTGTCACTGCCCCCTACCACCCAGGTAGAGCTGTCAATCACACCGGCTCCCAGCCAACCATACGCAGTCCTCAATGCAACCAATCACAACACAGACCCTGTTTTTAACAAATTACAAATCAACCAATAATATAACTCATGATAATAATTTATAAAGAACAAAATAATAATGTAAAGGAAAATATTTATATAGCATTGGCTTTACACAGGAGACCACAATTGTTAGAAAGTGGATTTAGGGAAAAAAATGAAGGATCATTTTGAAAGACTAAATATTTCAGTGCTCAAATTTAAAACAGCCATTGTTTTATCAGAACTTGGCCTTTGTCTCAAGGAAATTTGCCTTATTCAGTTCTTTAATTCAGACCCCCCGTTTGGTTCTGTTCATTCTGCATTTCGTCATAGCTTAAATCACATCATCACTTCCTTATTGCCCTTTGTATTCATGACATAAATACTCCAGAGGGTTTGTTTCCAAAAAATCATAATCCATTTTCAAAGGCTGACTTCACCTTAGTTTATATCCTTCTTTTAGTCTAATATGTAATAATTTATCAGTTTACAGTATTGGCACTGTTGTGAGCATTTATATTTAACGCATACACTGTCCAGTGCGTAAGTATTAGGCCACATCTATCACATTTTATTAAAAGGCTCTCCTCTTCAAAAACCACTCTATGCGACGTGTAGAACATCATAATTAGCAGACCAATAGCCAAGAGAGCATGTTTTCAAAAGCAAAGTTTCTGAAATATAATATATAAAATATAAACATCAGAATCTTAACACTTTTGTCTCTCTTTATACTAACTGTTACCATGTGTTGCTGTAAGACTGAACAGCTTGTTAATAGTAAACTACACTAACAACATACACTTTTACTACTGTGGACAGTTTTTCTTGTCAACACAGGTTTACTTAATGGCATTAATCGTGGCTGCATTCACTGAGGTATGGAAGTGCCAGGACTCTGCATGTTTTATTATTGGTATGGTTTACAGTGGTAACTGAATGGAACAGAGCCATCATTAATGTTTTTAATTACACCTGTGCTGTTTGAAAAGTCACATCTTTCATAGTGAAAAAGGCCCAGAAGCCAGTTTTAGCACAACAAATAAATTCATTTAATTCAGAAAACTATAATATGTGCTACTGAGTGTGGCCTGTAAACTAATTATCAGTTTCATACTGTTTTTAATAACAACTTCTGGCTTCATCAAATTAATTATTTTTAAATAAAAAAAAATCATATTTTCATCTTAACAAGTTAAAATACAAGAATACATTTTTTAGTTCACTTATTGCATCAACTCTATATTTAGCCTTTAATGTTTTATGGTTGTCCCCTTCACACAGGGTAGATTTCTAACAAAGGCAATCCTACTTGTGACACAAATAATAGGAAGGGTAAAAGGGTAAAAACTAAAAATAGAGCCTTTTCTATTTCGGAGTTTAGTAGGCAATGAAAAGTAGATGTAATACAATATATAAGTCAGGGTCTTGCACAGTGTCACATAACCAGGAATGTCACATGTTCACAGAAATAGACAAGCTTACACAAGACATTCAGTGAAGGAAGCAGAGGGACAGTCAGTCAGACAAATGTCACTATTACAAAAGCCTTTCCATGTCTCAAGAGGTGTGTTTGTATTTGTTTTATTGATACATGTATGTGGGATTAAAATTGCTTGTTGAATTGCCTTACTACAGAAAGTGAAGAATATTTCTTTTTAAATAGACCAAAGGCATTTACAATTTGCCTCTGTCAGGTTTAATTTGGGGGTCAGTTTCTTGCTCAGGCACAATGTGTGCACAATAGGAGCTGGGGATCAATCACAACTCCTGTGATTATTGGGAAATTTTCTGTGCAGCTGAAAACATCATCTCCTTTGAGCCAGATTCGAAACAAGCGACCTAAGGATTTCTATTTTTACTGACTCTACAGTCCTCCACTCTACCAACTGAGCTATTGAAGGGGTTGATGGGGTTCTGTGTGTAAATGAGAAGAAATAATTTGGGTTTTCTGTCGTATTAAAACATAGTGTCAGTGATTACAGAGGGCAAGAGAGGGCAGAATGGAGGTCTAACCAGCTAAGACTTATCAGTCTGTCCTACTCCTGACCAGATGTTTGCTGTAATGTATTAGTTATTGTAATATTGTTTTTCTTTATTTGCCAATCAAGAGATTTTCCTACTGTTCCTACTGTTCAGGCATTTTAGTGTGGATGGAGATCTGACCTGAACACACTAGTGTGGACAGCATTCTCGCATGCTCTAAACCGTCAACACTCAGTTGCTGAAAATTTGATGTCTGATGGGTCTGTTTTTGGTAAGTGAATACCAATCCATCATGTGTTTGCTTATAAATGTCTGTGTGTCGTTAATCCCTGTCCTTGCTCAACAGTCACACGCACTGCCGTTTTTCTCCTGTGGGCTACAGTAGCTCCTTCAGTGTGTTTGTGCCTCTGCTAAGCTTGAATACAGTAAAGCCTTTTCACTGTAGTCACTGATCAATAATAGTGATCGGAGGCCAGTCATCAATACTGTTCCATCTGCTACCATTTGCTCTGAGCAAATAACACATCCTGAGGCTTGACAGCAGACACTTACAGCTGCTCTGTGTCGTCTTTTAACAGTACTAAATGACTAATTTCAAGATATAAGCATACTAAATACAGTATGAACTTGAAGGAAGACCTTCAAAATATACTAATCTATGCTAACAAAAAACACCATCACCTCCCTCCAACCCACACACACAGGTCTACAGTAAGAACCCATCATTAATTCGTTGAGCCGGATGTTCCTTTGACCTTTCTCTTTTTAGGCCCTACCCCAGCAGATGACCCTGGAGAGGGATTAGTCCCTGAAACGTCTAATTAACCCACAGCACACTGCTCACACTGGAACAGCAGCTACTCACACACACTACAACACCTGGTCCCTGCTATATTTGTACTTTCTTTCCATCCTTTTTTCATTTGGTTGGAGTTCAGTGGAAGCCCCCTTTTTCCATTTTCCATTTTCCTTTTCAAGGTGGCTAAGAAGTTGAGTAAAAGATTCTGAGCTACAAGGTTTTTGTCCCAAACCTGTAAAATCCATCCTCATATCCAAAAGCACCTCATCTTAAAATCTGCCTAGATCTTGCTTCTAAACTCCCGTTCCAAAAAGTTTTTTAGACACCCCTCCACCTTGACCCAACCACTAACACTCCTCTGGACCTAACTTACCCCTGTGTGATTCCTTTGAAGCCTAAAAAGTGTATTTTGACTGTGGGGTTTGCAGAAAAGAAGCAGATGTTGGCTTTTCACATATCACACATGCACATACAGACACAAAAAAAGGTGTGATCAATCAGCTTCCGCTGTAAACCCATGCGTAAAAAAATATCCAATAATTTACTTCTCAAAATGAATCAAATAAGATGTGAATTAATATTTAATGAGTCATTCAAAGTTTCCTAATAGGGAAGACCTAGCTCGTAATGATCCATTAAAATATAGTTGATATGCCTCAACACAGACCATACACTTCACATTTCCCATAATTATCTTGTAATTTACAGCATTCATTACATGGTGTCTTGGTATACATGCAAATTAAACCCAAGTATCATTTATCCAAGCAGTTCACAGCAGCCAGGTTAATAAATCATCGATCAGTTGGGGTGTACCTGTGAAATGTTGCTAAAATTCTGACACGCCCGACTTCTAAAGCCACAGCAACTTGGTGATGTGTGTTTGCTGGTGCACACTGTTAATTTTGTCACCAAATTTGGTTCAGAAATCCACCAAGCCTGCTAACATCCTGAGTAAAGTTTTAGATTTTCTTACTTGGTGATGCTTCATGTCAGACTAACACACACACATATGTAAAGACACACAGCAGTTTGTAAAGTATGTAAAGTATCCTGGGTTGGGCTCACACAATGCAACACGACACCCAAATATGAAACAATTCCATAAAACCAGACACTCTATATAGGAGGTTACCAAGCAACACCTCTCTACGCTTTAATTTATTAGGCTGTAGTAAATAGCACCAATATTCTGACTTTTTATTTAGTTAGCTTAAGTTACTGAGTTTATCTATAGATTTATGTGACATATGCTAACTCCCACCCTGGTCACACCTCTTTTGCTCCTGTATGCATGTGTTTTAGAGTTGGTGTTTGCATAAGCAAATTTGTATTGTTTATCTGTGTTAGTCAGGTTTTGGGGTGCGGTTGAACTAGCAATATCGTAAAATATAATGCAACCTAAAGACCAGTTAACCATCAAAGAGCACACACACACACACACACACACACACACACACACACACACACACACACACACACACACACACACACACACACACACATCACACATACCACACATGCACATACGCACACAAAAAACACAACATGAACTTTTTAAACATTTTAAACCAATCTTGTCCGAACATCAGCTTCAGTGTGTGTGTACGTGTGTGTGTGTGTGTGTGTGTGTGTGTGTGTGTGTGTGTGTGTGTGTGTGTGTGTGTGTGTGTGTGTGTGTTTAATGCTCTTTATCTCTTCACAGAGACTTATGGGTACCTCCCTACAGCTGCAACTTTTCCCAGGTGTGTCATTTTGATAACTGGTTTCAAAAGCCTGTCTTTGTCTCCATGACTGTATGGAGAGCATATATAGTGTGTATCTACGTGTTTGTGTAAACCATCTACTGAGGCCAGTGACTGCCACACAGGTGTGAAGGTGTGAAGGAAATGACATAAACCGCCTCCAAATGCTTGAGCGTGTGTGTGACCTTGTGTACCTGGGAAAGTAGGTGTGTGTGTGAGAAATTGTGTATATTCTCTGTGTGGGTGACTGTCTGATATTCAGCCTCTCACATCACAACTTTACATGCAATTTTAGTCACACACATAAGCAGATCAATGTCATAGTGTTTAACACTCTGAGAATATAAGTTGTCAATCAAAAATCCTTTTCTTAAAAAATTTCTGCTGATCAAGTTTGAGTTTCTGTAGTTGGATTACTTTTCTTTGGGGATCACTCATGTGAGGACAAAGGGTTCGACTTGGGGGAGGGCAGAGGGGGGTAACTGGTTATTACAAGCATCCAGAGAGCAGGACAGATGGTTAGACACTGGTCAGGGTTATACAGCAAAAGGCTGTAAAACAGATATGAGAAAACCATGTGTGTATGACTTGGGAACGCATACAGACTCTCACAAAGATGCACACATACAGGATATACACCTTTACACTTACGCATTCATGTGCACATTTGCCATGCATGATGAGAGGAAAGGGTTTGAAGCAGAATGTGAAAAAGACATTCAGATAAAGAAAGTGGCAGTTTTAGAATGTTCACACAGGAATATTTCATAACAGCATCTTAGCCTACTGCAGATACTGTGCCGTATTTCAGTCATACCTGTCAACCACTCATTTTAATACCATCACATTTCCACACACTCAAAAATAGTGTGCATCCTGGTCATAGTTCAATTGACAGCACTGTCAGCTGAAGAGTCAATCACACTGGACGGTAAGACAGTTGTACCAAATGTCTGCTTAAAAAAGTAGTTTAGTTTACTTTGCTAACATTCAGCACCAGAGCTGAGAGCATCACAGCAGGAACAGAAACAAGTTGTGCTGCTCTGAGTCGCTCTGTCCTCCATTTCAATCACCCCTCATTGTCTCCATCACAGCAAGAGTAATTTGGAAAGAAGACAAGGTTTGCTGCAATGCTGTTATGCTGCATTGCTCTGTGTAAACTGACGCAGCTTAAAAAAAGGAAAAGTGCCATGATTCGACTGACAAAAAGAGGTTCCACTCAGGGGCTTCTCATCTAATTATGGGAATCATCCATATAGTTGGAAACAGTCCACCAAGTTAATCCAACTCATTTGGAGGAGAAAACAGTAAAATTATTACCAAACCGGTCAACGTTAGTAATAACGCACTTGCCATAGTTGTGTGCACTCATGGTTTTTCTATGCAATGAGGGGTTATTAGCAACTTTGCAGAAGCACTCACTTTCAGTTTTAACTCCAAATTAAGTGGTAGCTAATCAAAACTGCCAACTTGTTTACAGCCTGTATGTGTCTTTTGCCCCATTTGATCTGTTTCAAGCAATGTCCTGTACAACATACTGTATGATGTGACTACAGTCACATCAATCTTATCACACTTTATATCACACTTTGTGAAATGGCATTGTGAGTGGGAAATCCTCTCATTTATGTTCCCTTCTTATGATAAATGAAGATTCTGTTTGTGCAGTGCACTATTTAATACACTTTTTGCCATAATTCCACACGATAACTACATCTGATATCTTTGGAAATCACAGTACTTTGCCAAAAATTACAGCTCCGTGAGTTTGAATGATGCTTGTCTATACAACATGTGTTCGTAATGATGCTTTTACCAAAGGCATGGAGTCGAACCCTGCCTAAGGTATAATAATATGAAAAAAATCATTGAACACTGGCAATGTCCACTCTAACTTTTAAACTAAAAACTAGCTACTTTAAAAAGCGAGGACTGCACTTTCTCTATCTATTCCTGTGAGGAAAAAACATAGACAAAGCTTCCCAGATCATAAAAAGAGCAAAATAACTCGAAGTAGCATCAACAACCTCTTTTCCCCAGCTCTGCTGTCAGCACCTTCAGGATGCGGGTGACACATCAGCTCACTGGAAACACAGACAGGCGCCAAGGGTAAGTCTAATCTGCTCACACATCTCTCTCTCTTTCTCTGCTTTGGTCGGTTCAACTCTCAGGGTCTCTCTCTCAGCCTCTCTCTGGATTCTCTTCTGTCACACCCGAGCTTACACTTACACCTGCAGTGAGGCGAGACTATCCCAGTCGGGATCTTCACAGATGCAGGGGGATAGATGATGCCGGCTGGTGAGAGGTAGCTTCATCTGTTTCATCTGTAACCACTAGTCACTGTTGGTTTCTGGTTGTGCTCTGTTTAGACACGTATGCTTGCCTGTGTTTGTGTGTGTGTTTGTTTACAATTGCGGCTTCCTGTGAGATGCCAGTTGTGTGACCATCAGGGAATATTAAACTACTGCTGACAAAAACTTACCTCTGTGTTATAATACGGGCTATATGTATCACCTGGGCAGCAGAGGTAACTGTCAGGTCAGGATAACAGCTTTGGTCAATTATACTACGTGAAACTTATATTTATTATACTAAAACCGAAATTGGAGTATGTACTATAATGAGGAAAGCTGGGATTACAGTGAAAGTGGACTAAAGGTTGAGGAATTTAAAGGCAATTTACATCCTTCTGTTGGTTTAGAAAACAAGAAAAATTATGGACTGCTTTTGGTATTAATTTTTTATTTAAAAGTTGATAAATAACATAATAAATTCAAATCCAGGGTTTTGCAGAATCGAGTAATATCGTTTTTGTCTGCTGATAAGTTTGTTGTTTAGATATAGGGCTTTATTTAAAATGTACATATCATCCCTACAAATGCCGGATCACACCAGCACTGTCTGAGAAGACTAATCTTTTGATCTTATTTGATGATCAATTCATGGGTGACAAAAAACATGTCATAAACTACTCTTTCAACTGGGAAATGAAGAGGACAACATGAGAGGGGACAAAAGGCAAGAAAAGAAATAAAGAATCACGTCAAGAGTACCTTGAAAGACATCGCTGAATTACTGTAAGTCTCCTGTCAACGCCTGCCTGTCAGCTGCCTCATATAAGCATGCTCCATTCCCACGACCAACCTACTAGGGGAGATGCTGCTGGGAAGGACACGGCAGTCAGGTGTTAATGTAGCATGAGCTCCTCTCCCACTAAGGCCATACTATTGATGGTCCCACATGCATGTGTGTGTCTGTTCGTGATATCATCCCCCAGTGCTGCTATTACCCACACCTTTCCATCCGGTTTAGACCCATGACCAAATAAACACCATTTACACTCCATCTCAGTCTAAACACACACACACACACACACACACACACACACACACACACACACACACACACACACACACACACACACACACACACACACACACACACACACATATATATGTAGAGATCCTAGGCCTTGTCTCTGTAATTGAAATAAAACGGAATGTGAGCAGAAGTTATGACCTGGTGGTTCTGGTGATGCGTTATTAACCCTGCTCACCCAAAAGAATTATGGCCTCTCTAACTCTCTCTTTCTCTTTCACATTCCCACCATCTTTCATACATCTCTGACTTGTCATCAATGTATATTTACCATCTAATGAAAATATTTCTCTTTCTGTGTTTAAATTGATGCTGGATTTCTTATGAAACCTAAAATTCACTCTGTTTCACTTGCAGCAATTGTGGATGCAGTGCAACAACAGTGTGTGGCTGTCAAAATAACAGAAACGCCAAGAGAGAGAAAGGTTTTCATCACTCTGGCTGCTGCACAGAGGTATTGTAATTATTATGATTTTAGGTGAACATTTTCAAACTTGAGTATGATTTTAAGAAATTTTTTCCTTTTTTTTGAAACCTACATGAGCAAAGCAGTTTAGAAAAAATAACAGAAGAACTGCACCACTTGCAAACTAAGTTCAGCATATACAGCAGTTTCGGCACAGTCTGGCAAGGAGGCTTCACAATCCAAACAGACATATGAAAACCCTACTCAAACCTGACATGCAGAAATTAAGATTAAAAGATAAACAGAATACTAGACCTCAAAGGGTGTCAAGTACAGTTAACCCAAACACACCCTAACAGAGGGCATGCCTACACTGGCAGAACCTTGATGGACCACCAATTAAGAAGCATTTATATATGTATGTCATTTTTACTCTCCATCTAACCTCAACACATTTTTCCAGACAGAGTCAAGTCAGTACAACAGGTCACTGCCTGACCTAATTATAATGAATATAATTTTGACCCATCCCAACTGAGGTCTCAGGTCGGATCTCGGATGCAACTTGGCTATATAGTAAGGACAGAACTTTGTTAGGTCTGCTGTTTGTTCCACTACTTTAACCTCTAATAACTATAATTACTATCTCAATAAACACAAACTGTCCACTGCTCTGTTCTAGAAACTGAGGGTGAAGCACCTTGTTGAAGACAGTATTTTCTACAGAACTGATGTTTCTCAGGTCACCTTAGCCCCCCACACAACACCACCCCTCCCTCCTCCCTCCTCCCTCCTGCTCCTCTCATTTGTTTTCTCTCAGTGCTAATCTAAATTCCTCGGTAACACCTTCCATCACATGCCGGATGATCCGTGCAATGCGCCCTCCCTGACGAGACCGTTTCATCACTTCAATACACACAGATATTCACACACAATACACACTGTATTGTGTTCCTTGCCTTGACCTTTGACCTAATCTCCCATAAGTCAACCGTATTTTGATCCCAAACACACTGGCCTCTGAGCGCTAACAGATAAATCCAGTGGACTTTCACCAACAAAAACAAGAGAAGTACACACTTACACACACAAACTGTTTGTGTGCATATGGGTCCATGTGAATGAGCATATTTATGTCTTTCTGCTTGACTATCCATCCTTATCAGCATAGGTGTGTGTGTGTGTGTGTGTGTGTGTGTGTGTGTGTGTGTGTGTGTGTGTGTGTGTGTGTGTGTGTGTGTTTGCCTACAGTATATCCTATATACAGTATATGTGTATGTCTTATGATGGTAGAAGCAATGTCAGCACGCTGCCAGTGTGTGTGTGGCCATGAGTCTTCTCCACTCTGTGAGTTGTATTTAATTTAGGAGCATGGCTACAACTCCCTTGACTGCTATAGGCATCATGCTCTAATGCCACAGAGGCCCACAGAGCAAGGAGAAGAAAGGAGAATGAGAAGAAACTGGTATTGGAACTTATGAAATGCTGTAGGCAAAAAACAGCAGCAGTAGTGGCAGAACAGCCTTCAGGTGAGTGGTGTGGACTATGCCATGTGAGTGTAGCAGCAAACTCAAGCTGAGCGGTCTGTACTAGTTTGTAGGCTTTGTTTCAATTATTTACAAATTCAACAGGATTCAGTGAAATGCTATAATTATGCTTCCTGTTTAATCTTTTGTCATCTCCTTACGTGAACTGATGGAGGAGAGGGAACAAACTGAAAAAAATACTTTACAAACTAATGATACAGCAACTTGTAAGGATCCAGTTATGCTCTTCATACTGCTGCAACACACAGTATTCAGTGTTGTGGAGAAAGATGTTCTTTAAGTTATATGGTCAGAAATCTAAAATTATGCTCTCATTTATTCTGAAATATAAGCATCCAGCCGCAGATACGCTCATGTCTGTGTTAACCTCCCCATGTTGCAGTCTGAGGACATGTACTGTCTTACCTGTAAATTCATGTACAACAACAGAGACGGGCAAGTAGTGTGTGTTATGTGCATGTGGGCTGCATGCATGGATACATACACTACAAAAAGTGTGTACATCAGTTTATGAGTTTGCATTTGTTGTCTCTCTGCCTATATGAGCACAGCATGTCTAAACGGGGCAATGTTTAAGCCTTGTAAACACTAAAAATAGTCGGCTGTGACCAGGATGCTGCCATGCTGCTTGTGATTAGCAGGTTACAGCAGAGTGATCAGAGAGAGCCAGGCGAGCGGAAACCAGATAATGTGTTTTATGTGGACCTTTTTTTTAGCATATATTTCCCAGAATTAGCTCCACCATGGCAGTGCTAATTTCAGACATAGGGATGGGAAGACTAAGTATAATGTAGCAAACATCCAACAGATGCAAAGACAGAAACTAATAAAATGCAAAGGCTTCCGTTTTCCAAGTCAGCACATAAACATGCATTGCTGTGGTGCACATACATATCTACCCAAAAGGCACACACAAAGTAGATGTGGGTAACATAACTGTGCTATATGCGCTGCTTGTAAACTTTTCCTTAAAAAGAAACTTCTAAAAAGATTGACATCATAAATAAAAACAAGCCTCCTCAAAATGCAAGAATGTGTAGAAAATATGGACATGCCTATTTGTGTCTGTGTAACAGTGCAGGCCAAAAATCCAATGGACTGAAGGTCTAAGGTGTCTCATTATCAAGTTCAGATAGCAAATGTCTTTGTGCACAACATGTCCTAACTGAGGTGAGATGGAAGGATCAAAAGAGGACTAGTCCAAGCAGCCCATTACTGCCATAAACAATCCCAGGCACACACACTTGCACACACACAAGTCTTCAAGTACCATCTCACCCCACGTCAGCCCTCTTTGTGCTCTTATTGCCCTGTTGTCTGTATCTGTCAGCAACCTCCCCTACACACACACACACACACACACACACACACACACACACACACACACACACACACACACACACACACACACACACACACACACACACACACACACACACACACAGCAGCAGCACCACATAAGCAGTCAAAATAAACTTATCTAGAGGTAAACATCCACACACATAGCATTATCGCAAAGACAGAGAGTGAGGGAGGAGGGGGATGAAAGAGAGGGAAAAGACAGAGTGAGCCAGTGAGAAGTGTTATCAGTGGTCATCAGCTAGAGAGAGAAGGTGTTGAAAGGAGAAAGCCCCAAATCCTAGACATACGTATCTGAAACAGCAGGAAACGCACATTGACACAAGTGAAAACCAACACCCTGTAACCTACACACCAACATCAAGCATATTAGGGCTCAAAAAAACTCTTCAGGTAATCACAAGTTGGGGCAGATGCAGTGTGTGGGTGTTGAAGCAGCAGTCAGTGAGGCGCAGAGGTGACGCTGTACTATCTAGATCACTGATCCAAACAAACAAATACATAAGCACATTGTCCTGCATTCTCAGGACAATCAGATACCACAGAGACTTGTTATTAGGGAATGTGAGTGTGTGTGTGTGTGTGTGTGTGTGTGTGTGTGTGTGTGTGTGTGTGTGTGTGTGTGTGTGTGTGTGTGTGTGTGTGTGCGTGTGAGTTAGGCATGGCTGCAACTGTTTTGTATAAAGTCATCAGAGGGTGTGCCAGGAAAGGCCAAATCACTTACATATTTTAAAGACAGCGAGGGTAAGAAAAAAAGAGGAAATGAGTGGAAGGTTCTAACAAGAGCTGTGCGTCGGTCTGTGAGTGTGTTGGGGGGGCGTGACAGCATGTTGGTAACACCTCCAGAATTAACACCTTATTATTCACACATACATCACTGTGTGTGTGTGTGTGTGTGTGTGTGTGTGTGTGTGTGTGTGTGTGTGTGTGTGTGTGTGTGTGTGTGTGTGTGTGTGTGTGTGAGACAGGATTATGAGACAGACAGAGCAGGGAGTGTGGATGTGGCATTTTGGGTAACACATGGGCTATTATTCATTTGAAGGAATCTGAAAACAATATTTCCATGCATCACTGTACAAATATCTAACCGGAATATGAAAATTATTCATTTTATTGAAGACCACAGGATTTATCAACTGATTTAAAGACTGTTTTTTACAATACAGTAAGGGGGCTATTTTAAAAGCTGAGATTTTGTAGGACTGGTTTGACTGAATTAAAGGTATACTGCAGATTTTTCTTGTAACACCGTTATGTTTACATGCAGTGTTTCACCTCAAAATGCAATGTTTGTATCACTGAGGTCTGACGTATTCCCTTCCTCGCTATGATATACAAAGCCCATCTTTGAGGAAAAGCAAGTTTCATTCACCACCACATTGGGAAATTTGTCTTCTTCTTCATGTTTTATAACTTGCATATGCCACATATTTGTATTACCACTTTGCAGTCTGTGGATATATATACTGCCTTACCCACGTTTGTGCATGTACAAGTGCTTCTGCATGAACATGCTGAAAGAGTATAACATACAAACGAATGGGGACCCACTCATCAGAACATTCTTTAATAGGGCCACTATTTGTCAAAAAATTAACAGGGTACCTTTAAAATAAACAGCCAGAAGTAATGAATGCAGCACTGAATTACTGCATTATGAATGAAGCATCTTACAATAATGAATTCCTTCTAGATGGTGAGCTGGTTTAACAATTATGAGATTTTGCCTGCAGAGGGGAGATTCATCAGTGGAGCACAGTCCTGCTAGCTATATCCACTGTGTGAAAACATAACTTAAAGATAGCCTTTAATGAAATAGAATCACAATGTAATTTATTGGCGTTAGTTTTTAATGCTGAAAACATAAAAGCAATGATTTCTGCAGTAGCTATGACAGCATCACCAGACTTGCACAGTATTAAAACTTGAAGAACTCACAGCGGACATGCTCTCACCTTTGTATAACCGTATCATGTTGTGATTACTTTAGATAAATCATATTGTTTTTCATTTTTCATAATCAATAAAAGGTGTTTTTTTTCCTGGCTAAAGCTGATTGGGCTTCTTTAAAGGTTTATAATAATATATATCTCATGATGGATGGGTGTTGGGTACTGGGTGTTTTTTTTTTCTTAAGAAAAAAAGGTAATGTCTTAGTATTTCGAGGTGTTTTAGTTATCCAAACTACACATGAGCAAGGTTCAACTGTAGCCAATGCTTTGTTTGCTACATATCATTCATCTAAATATGCATAACATTCCACATGATGTTTGACCATTTACATTCAGGTTTATGATGCATGATATACAAAAACATAGGAATCACACATAATTTAATAAAACCTTTCCTCCATGGCATGTGGGGGCACATGAGAAGGGCTAATGCATTCCTTATGGGGCACAGCAGCTCTGCATGGTTACTGACCAGACCAGGAAATGGAGCTGGACCATGGGCTCACCATCCACCCAAAAACTTCCTCTGTGAGTAGACTTCATCGTCACACACACAACTTTCTCAGTGTTGTGTGGGGTGTTAGCTGGCTAGCAAAATGAGCAGAGCCAACGAGAGATTCTGTTCTATTACGCATTAAAGCCAATATGAATTTAAAAATGTCTTACTTTAGCAGAATCTGCCGCTGACCAGAGGTCTCAGAGTTGGGTGGGCTGAAAGTAACAGTTAGAGAGCAGCAATTTTCATCCCGTCTAATTTTCTACTAACAAAACTTAAAAATTCTAAAATCACACTAAGAATTCTTGACAAAGGAAAGGCCTAAAACCAAAGAAATAACTTTGGAGAGCAGTGAAAACCAAAAGAAAAAAAGGTGATCACTGGTGTGTCCATTTCAAAACAAAAGCTCCAAAAAATTAAACAAGATACAGTATTTTGAAGTGACATCTATGATGCTTATTTTTTGCCGGATAGTTAAACAACAAAAATTCATGATTTCATTAATTATTACAGTGATAGATATCAGAAGGGTCCAAGAACGGTCTGCAAGTTGGGATCATAGGTTATGATACTGACCTCTTGCTACTTCCTCTCACCCTGAAAGTCATTCATAACAGTAACTCAACAGTCCCCTCACTCTAAATCCTCTCCTCCCCCTCATCTCCCAGACTCCCCTCTTCCGTACCTCCCTCCTTCTATCTATGTCTTCCCCTCCAGGTCCCTATCACTCCTCTCTGACTCTCCCAGTTCTACAAGACATGTGCGTATCACTTCAACCTTCATACACAGAAGGTTGAAGTGTTTGTGTGTGTAATTAATGAGCTTGCGGGGGTGAGGACATTCCATCAGACGGCTGTCTCCATGAGCAATCAGGCGTTACCTTAGAAACACACAAAACTAACCAGATTTTCATCAAAACAGCACACATACAAACTCTGACAGAGAAAGACAAGCTGCCACCCTCCTTGTTCCAACATTTATCCTATCTCTGACCTTTTAACTACACACGATTAGAGACAAAAACACGCATTTATCTTCTTCATGGCTTGCCTCTCTCTGATATCATAAAGTGTATCCTGAGTCTTTGCTATCCACAGTTACAGTATTACCCCTAACTTCTGGGATTGCTCTTTCTCTATTTAGTCAGTTGGCTCTGTCCACTCGCTGTCTGGTCGGCGAGGCCTTGGTTATTTATCACCCGACGGTAAAACAGAGAGGGCTTGCCAGGCACCCGGGCCTTATTAGTGAGATTTACAGTGTGCAGCAAAGGCTTTCTAGGGGGAAGCTCTGCTATAAGCACCATCAGCTGTTCATCAGATAACACCCACATGGCTAGACCAGTACATGGTCAATACATGAGAGTTTAGACACACACACACACACACACACACACACACACACACACACACACACACACACACACACACACACACACACACACACACACACACACAAAGTTAGAACAGAAACCAATTTCCCACTGGGTTCAAAACATGGACCGGAGTGACTTTCCACTGTCTGTAGTGGTATTTGTGGATAGTTAATTTTTTTTTTTTTTTTTTACCTTTTCCTCCTGTGACCCCTCTCATAACACTGAAATAATCAAATCTAAATAATCAAATGTAAATATTTTAAGATTTTTGTAGTAGTTTATTGAATTTCAGCTTTATTATACAGTTTACACTGTAAGTGTGTTATAAGGCCTCAATCCCTGGCGCTGATGCTACCAGCTTGGCCAGACATGTGAAACACAACGGGGAATGGGAAGCCGATGAGGAATTAGTCATGTTCTTGTTGCTGCATTAGTGACTCAAGAGTGACGTGCAGAGGGAGGTTGGATGATTGTAAACGACTTCATACTCTACTATGCCCACAGTAACAGCGCCACATTTGGAACTGCAAGTCGCATGATCGGGTTATTGCCTAACCGTTATGTACACTATGTACACTCATTACTGCCGTAACTGCTGTAAAACTAAGAAGAAAATTAGTAATATACATTTTAAAATCACCAATAATTATATCAAGAGATTATTTTTGTGTCACTCACATGCGCAAGCAGTTGGCCAGGCTTGATCTGAGAAGGATTCATATTGACATCTGCACTAACTGTAAGTAACAAGCATATTCTCGGTATTTACCCTGGGTTTAGCAGTTTTTACTGTAACAAATGAGCTACCTTATTTTGACTTTAGTATTAAAGAACAGATTCATTTTGTCAACATGCCTCTCAGGCAGAGTGATGGTTAGCAACATGTACTGTCAGAAAATTGCTATTTGAGAGAAACAGGGAACAATGTTAAAAAAAGATACACACACAAAAATATGCACGCACACACACGCGCGCACACACACACACACACACACACACACACACACACACACACACACACACACACACAGTAAAAGGTAAAACACTCATGGCCTAGCGTGAAAGTTTTCTTGTTTTATTCCTACTTTGGGCACTTGTTGTCACAAGACTGTTTTCAAAGGGCATCTACCCTCATTTCCAGACACACAAATAGCCTTTACACTCCCAAACTAATGTGCTGGCGCTAGCAACGTTTGACATTGTCACACCTGATGCAGAACCAACCTTACACAGTGTGAGTGTTAAAGTTGAATGTGTGCATGCTCTGCATGCTCTTATAGAGCTCTAAGTGCTGGAGAGGGTGAGAAAATATGAACAGGGCCTCTGTCGTGTGTCCCTTCACGGCCTCAGGCTTCAGGATCTGGTCTGATAGCAGCTGACAGTATCATTACTGCACTTACTGCATGTGTGAGGATTGTCTGACACACAGATACTACAGATACAGTCACACATATATGCATTGGTGTTTACAGTTTACCCACACACAAAATGATACTGCCAGTGCCATTTCCTTCAACATCACAGTGGCTGCAAAACCTCTAAAGATCTCAGTTATGTAAATCATGAAACTGCAAATTTTTACTTGAACACATACTCGCTAACATTTCACAAGTATTACGTATCATGTGGTTATGATCACTACAGTAATTTGCTGGAAGAAATGAACCAACTAAAGAAGCAAATTTCATGAATGTGATTGCCTAATATTTTGATCGAAAGTCTTGTAATCTCTCTGGTAAAATATATTTGTTGGGCAAAAGGAGTTTGATTAAAATACAGCTGCAATAATGTTGCAACAGGCTTAGTGTTTTCACTGGCATTGGACTGACAGACCGACGAGGCACAAAGCCCTTAACCAGGACCATTCAAGTCTTTAGCTGTGATGTTATATGTATGTCCCCACTAAACAGATCTTGTGGAGCACTTTCACTACCATCCATATGCAGAAGTTTCTTCTTTCCTCCCAGGCAACGGTGGTTGGGGGCTGAAAGCTCCTGGTGAAAACCCTTCCTCCGAAGCCAAAGAGATTGGAGTAATTTCTTAAGTTGTTTTCTTGACCTCTGCTAAGGGTACAACAAAAATGTTTTTTATGTGATTCAGTGTGTCTTTGTATTTTCATTTGTGTGTGAGTGTGTTTATATGTGTGTGTGTGTGTGTGTGTGTGAATATGATGATTATAATGAGGTTATTTTAGATTCAGTTCCTCTGCTCCTCTGAGGCTGTCAAAGAGACAGAGAGACAGGATGAAAGACCATGGGGAGAAAACCACAGAGGAAGAGTGAGTGTGTGTTCGCATGTGTGTGTGTTGGAAAAAAAGCGGGCTGAATTTACATGGCAAAGGTTCATTTCTGCTCTTTGAAGTGGGAAGTATCAGTGTCGTAAGAAAACACACTGAGGAAAGGGCAGTTGACTGTGTGTGTTTGAAAAGCAGAGCAAGTGAAAGAGATGAAACCATTAATACTGTCTTTATCACAGAGGTCCCCCTTTGCCTTCATCTCCATCCCATCCTCCCTTCATCCTTCTTTTGCCTCTCTCAATCTCTCCGTCAGCATTTCTTTCACTGCTTGGCTCATAGCAGCAGAATGATGGGGCTTGGTGACTCCAGGCCTCATAAATTTGATAATGAGTCTCTTCATTAATGTGATACTGACTCCTCCCATCTCTTTGTGCATGTGTGTGCGTTTCCCCTGTCCTCACTCTTATCTCCTACAGAGATGAAAAGGGCAAGGCTCCTCAGAACGAAAAAGGATTACATATACAGAAAATAGTCGGAGGGAAAAGGAGCAGAAGATAAATGAGAAGATAATTGAACCCAAGTAGATGATAATTGAAGTAAGAAAGGGAAGTCTCCACGTTAAGAGAGAGACGAGGGAGAGGGAGAGAAATGCCTCCTGTTATTCAAGAAAAAGCTGAAATGTAAGGAGCACTGGGCAGGAGTTCCAGATGTTGACTTTTCTGGTACAAGTTGCATTTTCTTTGTGACATGCTGTATTTTATATATCTAACAGCATCTACAGTAGAGGCTGTACACAGAAATCATCTTGTTGTGCCATTTTGTAATACATTTTCACTGCTGTATTCTGCAGTATGTTTTTTACTACTTCGCACAGCATTGATGTTTTTTCTAGTTTCTGTAATGTTCATATTGACTGCCACGTCAAAGTACCCAGGGCCAGATGCATAAAACTGTGTGTGGATTCATGACTAAAACTGTGCGTACACACAAAGAAAGAAATTTTTGTCAGATTTATAAAGCCACGTATACTCCTGTGTTGTAAATCTCAGTCATTGTCGAACTGGGCCAACATGCACGAACCCCATTTCAAATTCCCACAGTTAGCCCTAAATGGATGTGGAAAAACCTTTGATCTTCTGTTTGCATATCGATATTTGCCCCAGCTCAAAGAACAATTGCAGTTTCTCTGAATGTGTCAAATCTGTTAGGTTCTCCAACAGCAGAAAAATCTGAAATGCTGTCATTACGCATGGCCGTTACGCACAGTCGTGACTTTTTATAGTCCCCGTACCATTTACTTATCACATGTATCTGTAAATCATCATTGCTGGGATATTTCAATCATCATTATAAAGACATCTGAAAGATTATGATCAGTGATTAATTTATAGCAGTAATGTTCAAACGGACTTTACAAGTAGGCTACTTCACAGATAAGGATAAAATTAAAACATTACTGACAGGGAAATAATGGCTCAAATGTAAATAAAAAGAATGATAAAGTTCATCATTCATAAACCATTATTTAAAATTTAGCTAATAAATGAGCCTTTGAGCGTAATGTTACAGACGGCTGTGTAGATTTAAGAAATAATAACACAATCAGAAAAATTAGCAAAACACCTAAAAAAAACCAATGTTTTACCATAAGGTTAAGTCTCTCATTTTATATTTTATCTCGTCCTCATCATTTCACACACGGTGAATTGTAATCATTTTGGTGATCCCTTAATTTTCAGCTAGTGCCATCAGCAGGCCAGAGTTTAAATTTATTTGGTTTATGACCAAATGGCTGCAAAACTAATGACATTCCCATCAGCCTCAACTTTTTGTTTAGTGCTAATTAGCAAATGTTAGCATGCTACTATACTAAACTAAGACTGTGAACAGGGAAAACGTTGGCATGTTAGCATTGTCGGTGTACGCATGCTAGCATCCTGATGTTAGCATTTATTTAAAAGCACTGCTGTGCCTAAGTGCAGCCTCACAGCGCTGCTAGCATGGCTGTAGACTCTGAGTCTTGCCTCTCAATGAAAGATTTTGCAAGCATCTATCAACATATGAAGGATTCAAATTTATAAGGGTGATGTTAGCCGATATGTGTTATTTTCATTTTTTGTCATTTGTTGCAAGTTCCACATCTTAAAGTTTTCCCATTTACATATGACCAAATGAACAGAACCTTGATGGGCTTTGCTGGTCCAAAAAAAGAACAATTGGATAGTCATTTTGAGCAACAACAGCAATGTATAAGTAAACCAAATAAGAGAAGGAAAAAAAAGGGGACTCAGAAGCTGGCATTGGTCCCTTACTTATTCATTACTTACAAATTCTTTATCTGGAAGAAGTGTATTTTATACATATTTTCAACTGCTTTTTAATCTTGGGAATATGTTTGAGTTACACCAGATTGACTGAATCAGTTTAATATCTTTTACACTACTAGCGTCTACCTCAAATTCTTATTAGAGTCAGGCTTCTCACCAAATACTCATCTGTCCATCCCACCAAAGACTCCTAACCCTTTACCCCATGACTTTCACGTCATCCAAAAAGATTGTCAATAAAATTTTTGACAGGCAACATGTGAGCCCTCAGATGTTGTTACCATAAGATCACATTTTCTTACCTTTGTCCATTAAAAGACACACTCCTGTACAACTACACACAATATGTGCACACAGCTTTTACTAACTTTAAGATGACTTGTAATATTTTTTATTGAAAGTGAGAGGGGAACAGAGAAAGAGTGTGTGATAGAGTCAGAGGGAGACAGACAGATGGAGACATAGAAGTGGGGAGCTCGCTCCATCGCTACCATGTCTAAAGGAGCTGGTATCTCCAGATAAAATAATCTGGTTATTCTCAGCAACACCAGGAGGAGACATGCTTTTACATGGCATGGCTGTGAAAGTGTGTGGTTGCATGTGTTTGTGTGTGTGTGCGTGTGTGTTTGCGTGCGTGTGTGTGTGTGTGTGTGTGTGTGTGTGTGTGTGTGTGTGTGCGTGTGTGTGTGTGTGTGTGTGTGTGTGTGTGTGTGTGTGTGTGTGTGTGTCTGTGTTATTTACATCCGCAGGGTAAAGATACAGTACATTATAACACATTACCATTATTATTTACTTACTTACTGAAAAGCTGGAAAAAAAACATTACATTGAGCAAGGGAGGTTTGACCCCAAGTGTTTGAATAACTGAGGAGAGTCTAGGGTGCTGCCATAAAGTTGCAAATGGGCATTAACACATTCAGTATCTTAGATTAAGTGACCCACTCACACATACAAACATTCATCAACATAAACTTATGAATGTGGTAATGAAGAGCGTTCCTTTTTTGTGCCATGTGCTGAATCTGATAAACTAAGAAGGTTTAGAGCCTGTAGTCAACCGGTCACCAGAGCTGCAGTGATAGAGAAATGATTTCAGAAGCCTTTACTTCTGATTTAACAGGACCGTACAGTTTCTTAGTGTATACTGGAACTATATACATTTGATTTACTAACACTTGCATTTTCTTGGATTGTTGGTTTAAACCCACCAGACATGGTTTTAAATAAAAGCACCACGTGATATATGATATCAAATACAATATGCTTTATGCCCTCTAATTTCCTGTCTATGGCATAATCTTGAAACAAAACCTCCCTGATTCATATTCTTTTTGTTTGGGGGCAAAAGGCCAGTTAACCTCCTCTCTGTCAATTGTTTATAAAGAAAAACAGGACTCCCTAGAATGTATTGATATTGAGGGAACATCATGGTTATTGAAGTAATTGAACTGCCTCTTGTATTGTTCATGATGGCCATGTATTTTTGAGTATTTTGCGGGATTTGAAAACCCACAAAAGTTTTGTGCAATTTTCTCAAACCACAGAGGAGAACTACAGTGTTCTTCAGTTTAAGTTAAAACATGAAAATGATCATAGTTGAAGTTAGGTTTTACCCGTTATGCATAGACTTTCTCCCAAAACTACATTTTCATTCTTTCCACTTATAATTAGCCAATATGATCTTTATCAACTATACTGGTGTAGGTGTGCTGTGCTCATTAAAAGCTTATTGAAAGACTGTGAAAGCCACAGAAGCAATCATAACCTGATAAATAAGCTGCTGAATTATTGACCTTATGTCTAGTCCTTGTATAGGCTAGTTTTGTGCTGAACTAAATGGGAAATCTTCAGCTGTCAACAGACTAAACATACAACAGAACTGAAGGTAGTCAGATTGTTGGTCCTGTTGAATAGTGATGCTCACACCTGCTATTGTACGTACTGGAGTGCATTTGACTGCAGAATGCGGGACCTTATTTTAGGAAAAAAGTGAACAGACTACACAGTCAGTGAGTAAGAATCTTTGAACTTGTCTTTGAACAAAATCAGCAAACTGATTCATGATTTCCATCTCTAATAGGAACAACTACTAGATTCCCTATTTATTCCAAAGGGATATCTCTTTGGTTTCTCTTCCTTAGGTTTTTTCCTCGTTAAATGGTTTTTTTGTGGAGTGTGTAATTTTTTCTATTGAGGGTCGACAGATAGAGGGTGTTGAATAATGTACAGATCATAATGCTCTTCGTGGTACATTTTTTTGAATTATGATTATGGCCAACCTAAATAAAATTGACTTGACCTGCCAAAATATTATCTCCATCAAGTTTGGATAGCTCTCGTTTATGCACACTGTTCTCTTAGAACATAATTCATTAATTGTGTCATAAATGACACAATTAATGAAGTAACATATTAAGTAACATGCTTGTAGCATCATTCTACACGATGCTACTGTAGAAAATTGGGAATAACTCCAGTAATTGTTGAGTTTGCCAGTACAGAACATTATATGAAGAAGTCACTGATTCATTGGTATTAATTAAATTATTAATTACAATCATCATCATCATCTGGTGCTTTGGAGCAATGAAAATCTTCCTTACTGCCCTTTTAAAAGCAAGAAGGAAGCTGTAACTAAGCTGTGTCCTTAAAGACCTACAGTATGCTCACTCTTTTTAATCCTTAAAAATATCTAGGGTTATAATGATAAGAGCCTAGATAATACTGTATTGATCAATTCTCTTACCATCTTAGCTGAAAAGAAAATTTAAATCCTAGCTTGCTCAAACACACATGCACTGAGAGGATCTGAGGTGTGTCAACACTGACTGATACTTTTACCAACAGGGAATGTATGGTGGTCATCTGGCCTCCCTGATACTCATGGTGTGACATTCCTTTCACTTCTGCTTAAATATCCTACCACTCACACATTTTCAGGACTTACTGACTGTATTTAATGACATTCAGATGATATAAAAACTCAATTTCAAGGTTTTCTCTCTGCTCGGGACCCAAATGAGACCTTGGCTACTATAGTTGCGTGGAGATCAACTGTGTCTTATTTTGGGTGCTGAGCCATAGCTTAAGTAACCACTGTCATTGACAGCATTAAATAGGTCTATTTCCAACTGTTTTAGTGGCTCAGTTTTTCACTGCCCCATTGCAAACGGATTGGGAGGTCAAGGCCAGGAAAAAAGTAATAGGTTGAAGATGCGCCCAACTGTTTTAGGGTGCAGAACTTTGCTAAAGAGGGTCAACTATTTAATATGCTACATCTGTTTATATAAATTATAAATTCAAAGGGTTTCGTTACAATCTTAGTAAAAATGGCTGCACCAAGAAAGCAAAAATGGACAATTGTTATGAATCATTATAAACTTTTCTATACTATTCTCTTGCCAAAAAAGAGATAAATATTCAGGGATTTTTGCTACTTTTCTCTGGGAACCAATCAGATTAGCTCCAGCAGGCCAAGAACCTGTGAGACTGTGGAAGGTATATGGGGATTTTGCTCTCACTCCATTTGTCTGTATGTGAAAAAAAGTGTGTCTGCAAATGTGTGTCAGAGTGAATGAATGATTGGTTTTGTCATAACATTTCTTATAATGCTTCTACTGTGATGTCGTCATAGCCTAACCCTAACCAACCTATCTACATCTGACCAATCACAACTTACCACTACCTAACACCATCATCATCATAATCATTATCATCTTATGTCATCAATATTATCTTTGACCCTGCATTCACTGAGGTACTGCAGCCTTGCTCAGACCAAATTTGAGGTTACAGGGAAAAGGACCAATTACAGAACAACCCTACAGCTTTAGATGTCCAGACATGAAAAAGCTAAGCAACCAAGCAAACTGCTGCTTCTGGTGCTGAAATGTTCTAACTATACCTATGGGAGTAAAAGTGTTTTTAAACCCCAGCGTTGTTGAGGTCAGAGTGTCAGTCAGTTGAATCACAGCAGAGGGATACTCTCAAGAAGCATGGCTGTTTAGTAACTAGATAACTGAACATTATCATTAAATACCTTTGAAAGCCACGTCACAACTTGGGTAACATACTACTGGTCCTGAGCCTGTCCTATCGAACTGATAGGACAGGCTCTGACCACTATAACCGGCAGACTGCATCCATCAAGTGTCCTCAAGCAAGATACTAAACCAATACATGCCGGTTTACTCCCTGAAAGTCATTGTTGATAAGATCTTGCACTAAATTCTTAAGTTGTAATTTGACAGACTAAGCCAAATATCAGTGATTAAAAAGGAATGGTCAGTATTGCATAGAATTTCAGAATTACTGATAAAGAAGAAAAAGGGAGGGAAAAGGAAGAAAGGATGGAAGGAATGAAGAACAGGAATCATCATCAGCAATACTGTCCACTGTTATATTTGCTGAAATGTATCAGAACGTAATGATATATGGAGAACTCTTTTACATTCTTTCCATTAGAGACTGTTAAGGCATGTCACAAAGCTACAAACTATGTAAGGGTTAAGTGCTCTTGCATGGCTATTAAATTGTAACAAGTACATCTGCCAGGTGTGTGTGTGTATGCATGTGTGTGTGTGTGTGTGTGTGTGTGTGTGTGTGTGTGTGTGTGTGTGTGTGTGTGTGTGTGTGTGTGTGTGTGTGTGTGTGTGTGTGTGTCACTGTATGTGTCTGTGCTGAAGTAAAATGAGCAGATACCTTATTAGTACTTTGTTCAGAATCATTGTCCTGGTTTTTCTATTACAAAGCTGAGCTGAAGTGGCACACACACAGAGGCCCCCGGAATGGATCAGACGGGGGAGAAATTACATTTCCAAAAGGTGACACAAGACAATACAGAAAGCCCAAAAGATTTTAAGGCTGCCCAATAGATTTTTTCTCTAATCATACATTATTGCAGTCATACAAACCGTAATACTGACCACTAACATGCCATCCTGCAAGCTCTGCCTCCCAGCAGCATTTTCTCAGCATTCATCAGTTTTTCTTTGATGCATATCTAAAAAGATATCACATGGAATGCAGCCCATTCAAAAGGATAAAATAGGTGACTGGTGGGACAGTTTTTGCTAATTCCTTTTAAATGCCTTTTTTACACAGCATATGCAATATTTTTTTTACATATTCGGAGACTAGAAAGGCCTGTGGCAATCAGACCAGATATCTGGTTTCTAAATTACTGTATCTGACACACTTTATTGGGTGAACATAGCTGACAGAAATATAGCAATTGTTTAGCCAAATATGCTTGTTTGTGTTTTTTTTTTTTCCAAGAGTGAGGTCAGAAGATTGATACCAATCTTATGTCTGTGCATTCAGCACAGAGCTGGAGTCAGGAAAGCCTAGCTTAGCATAAAAAATAGATGTAAGGCAAACAGCTAGAGTGGCATCACACAAGGTAAAATAAACACCTGTCAACATCTCTAAATCTTACTAATTCGCACAATACATCTTGCTTGTTTAACCTTTAGAGAATGAAACTTAAATGAGTGGTTTTAGGTAAAGACACATGCTGGACCAATGCTGACTGTACACTGACGTTTTCTCATCACAGTGATGTTGGCATGGTTTGGCCAGGTCATGCCTGTACAGAAAATTATTCCAAGACCTTTACTTACCGACCGTATCTGGAAACCTACACTAGAACTAAAAAAGGCATGAAGAAGCAGTTCCATCATGTAACTACACCTAATACCACAAATGATCACTGTTGCATTTCTGTGTCTTTACAGATTATATAAGCATGTTATGTGTTAGTTACTGAGCTTTAGAAGGGTTAGTTGGCTTATTTTTTCACTATGGATAGAGCCAAGCTAAGTGTTTCCCTTGTCCTCCAGTCTGAATGCTGAGCCAGGCAAACCATGGACACAACTTCCATACTTATTACACAGACATAAAATCTGTATCAATCTTCTCATCTAACTCTCAGAAAAAAGGAAATAAGCCTATTTGTCAAAATGTTGAACTATTCCTTCAACTTTCCTGAGTGACAGAGGAATGTATCTGCCTTTTTGTTCAAGGTGGTGATGCACGCAGAGGAATGCACACAGAGATTTTGATTAATTCTTAGGAAACAAAGTCAACAAAATAAACAAATTTGAAGTCAACACAACTAGAAAGTGGAAATGATCACATTGGCTGAACCACATGAAACAATATCTATTAAGTCATTCTTCTGCCCTCTTAAAATCCATAATATGTTGAGTCTGTTAATCGTTTCCTCACTGGGTATGGATGTGCTGAAATGCGCTGACAATCAAAATATCTTTTGGTTTATTTTCTCTCCTCATGGTTACCCTGCATACATGAACGTAAATCATGAAATACAACTTATGGCACTGGCCTGAGTACGCTGCCAAGCAATGACTCTGTGTGTGCTGTGTGTGTGTGTGTGTGTGTGTGTGTGTGTGTGTGTGTGTGTGTGTGTGTGTGTGTGTGTGTGTGTGTGTGTGTGTGCCTTTACCATGTTGGGTTTCAGATTTATCTTGATTGTTTCCTTCCATGTCTCTTCAAAAAGTTTTCATGTTTCTCGAGGGTGAAACTTTATGTCGACTGTGGTCTCGAGGTTTGGTTATTTTTGAAAGCAAATGCGGAGGAAATATCCCAAACATTTTAACGGCCTCTCTTCAAAGGAGGTTGACTCTCTGTTGAATTTAATTAACAGACAGAATTGAGATTGGCCTTAAATAGCTTGACTTTTTACAATGCTTTTCATAACTAAAACATTAAACCACATTTAGTAGTCATTAAGTCTACGAATCACTACCCTGGTTCATTTAAGTACAAAATTAGGCAAAAATGGGAGAAATCTTCATAAACATAGCAGGGCATTTCTGAGACAAGCCTGACTTGACTGTAGGCATTTACACGCAAGATTCTGCCTGTAGTTTTTAACAGCTTACATTACAAAGATAAATATGGAAATTACACAGTTATGTATAACACTGCTCTAATGACATGCTTTTTGATCACAATATAAGCAACTTTTTAAAAGTGTGTTTGGCCTTTTTAGGCTATATTAGATAAACAGACAGACAATTTTGGGGGGGGGGGGGGTGACATGCAGCAAAGTTCCCTGGCTGGACTTGAATTGGGGACATTGCAATTACACTGTCAGTGGCTTAAACCCCTAGGCCACCAGTGCGCCCGCTATAAGAAACTTTTAAGTACATACAAGCAAATAAAATGGACGGTTTAATGTGAAAACATACCACTTATTTTCATTGAAAACAAATTATCACTTTGTTTTCATCCTGTGAAAACCATGTATTCAAAATGTCAACTTTTATAAGCTGCAAAAAACAAGTTTTCAACTTTTTGTCAATGCATATGCATTTTTAGATTAGCCAGTAAGTTTTTAAGTGGTTTATTTGACTTGAGAATTTTCCAACACATAACAGCAACTGAACCATACCTGAAAAAGAATTTAATTTTTCCTTAGTTATATTCTCAGTCCTATTAAAACACCACACAAAATGAGGCCAAGCTTGTGCAGCTGCTTCACCTTCCCTCTGTTCAATATGAGAAAGAGCTCCCCCCTGAGGTCAGTCTCGGTACTGCAAAGCCCTCCCCCTGAGACAAAAGAAGAAAAGCTCTGCAACAAGGAACAAGGACGAGAGTAAGAAAGGAAGCGAGGAGTGATCCAGATTTGCAACAGCAGAATGGACAGGGTGTAAGGGCAGGTAAAGCGACAGCACTTGTCCATGTGTGTGATGTCTTCATTGGTCCACTCTAGCAAAGACCAAGAAGTTGTGTATGTGTGGGATGTCTTCATGCTAGTCCCAGTGGGTTGTAGATTTTAACAGAGCATGGATCACAATTATTGTTCCTCAGAGGGAGAACACTAGAAAGGGATCTGAAAGCTCTCTCTCATACACACACATGAGAGACGTGCACATACACACATACATACATCTGCTTTGTTCCTTTGGTCCAGCAGCTGAAATTCCCATCAGAACTTTTACATCGTAAAGCCCCATCATCATCATTGCTGCCTCTCTTTGGTTTTCTCCTTTGTTCTTCTGTCTTTTTCTCCATTCCTACATCCATAGGTCACACACTATTCTCTTACAATATGTATTAAACAGAACAAAATAGTTTTTACTTTCATTTTTAAAAAGAAAATTGTGGAGCCAACTCTCTGCGTGTGTGAGTGTGTGTGTGTGTGTGTGTGTGTGTGTGTGTGTGTGTGTGTGTGTGTGTGTGTGTGTGTGTGTGTGTGTGTGTGTGTGTGTGTGTGTGTGTGTCAGCAGGCCTCAGCATTGAAACCATCAGCTAGTTTGAAGTATGTCCCCTCAGGGCTCCAGACAAGAAGATGGTAAAAGTTTTATTCTTCAACACTCAAAGCTCACTAAAAAGACTAAAACTAATCTATCTAATAGTATAAGTGTGTGTGAGTCTGTGTTATGGAAAATATACACATTACAACACACACAATCTTTTCATAGTGTCAAAGCCTCAGTAGGAGTTTTACAAATGGTTGTTCAGGATTGTCACATTGTCTCAGGACTGAGGCGACAGCACTGATGATTAAAGCAGAAGTCACATCACTTACTGACACAAGCACACATGTAATAAGCCACCTCTGAGGCAACATCTTGCCAGCTCATTAGATTCACTTGGACACTGGCCTTTAACACACAGTACCACCTAGAGAGCAGTACAGCCCCCCCACACTGCAACGTCACCTCACATACACCAGATAACCAGCAGCAGAGCCTCACGCAAGTTTCCAAATCCAACAAACCAAATGGGTGAAGTGAGAAAAGACAAAAGCCAATTGTAGCTCTGTATTCCTTCAAACATGAGACTAAAAGCACGTTATAACACAAAAAATTAAACTGATGATGCACTTAATGTGCATGACCACAGCATTTTACATGGTATCAATCAAAAGATTATTTTAGGTATTAAGTCAGCTGATATATCATGGGGTTAAATGTCTCTAATTCATCTCATGTTCACAAACATTTTCTAAATATACTTAAAAGTGAGGACAGGCTCTCAACAGGTTGAGTTGTTAATGGCTTTGTTCCTTTTGAAACTCAAACTGTTTATTGCCTCCAACTAAAATAAGATGAAGCTATTTGAGGGTCTTGTGTATAACATGGCTATCCCTATAACATGCCACTCTCCAGAGTGAAAGGTCAAAAGTCACAAGTCAGGGTTAGGGCCCTCTGACATGCTGCTGACTGCTCCTTCAGCCAATCATCAATCAGTATTCAACGTAGGGCCACGTAACTGCAGTGATCAGGTCCGTCAGAAGTTGGTCAAAAGGCAAAAGGGAGCACTGAGTATGTGTGTCTGTGTGTCTGCACATTCCAACTCGTAAAGTGGGATGAGGGTCAGAGATGAGCTGTATGTAGGCCCTCATCAGCTCTCCCTGGTGGAACTGGTGTCACAGACACACCCAAGTAGACGCACACTTGTTGACCACATACTCTATTTAAATGACACACGTGAGTACAAGGACGGAGTGATGGTAACAGGCAAAGAATCCACACAGCAACATACAGAAACAAATGTATCCCATGCAGATTGACAGAGCAGCCTGTGGTGACAGCAGTCAGCCTTTTGTTCAGGAGTAAAAGATAAACAGTTTTACTTTCAGTCCTCACCACACTAACCAGCTCTCTGTATGTCTGACTTGGTTCAATGTACAATATTATACTGTTCAAAACATTTTAACATTTTTTTTTAAACCTCGTTTTGATTTTCCTATTTTTGTTGACATTTAGCTCAGTCACAAGCTCCGAGGACATGGCTTCACTAATAGGAATTACAAATCTTACAAATACTACTGGTGAATGTAAGAAATGTAGGTTTTAGAACACCCCCATTTTTCCAGTTTTTATTGAAATTTAAGCAGTTGATATCCAGTGAATAAACTTCAATGGTACAAAGGTAAGAGGTTAACTGTGCAAAGTAAAAACAAAAAAGTTTAGGTCACCAACTTACAGATTTCATGCAGCATTGGATGTAAATTAAGCCTTGGAAGTTAATGCAAACAATTCCTACAAGTGCCCCAGCTTTTGCTGATTACTTACAACCCATCTGTCTGTACAAAGGCAGTGTTGGAATGAACTGCGTTACTACACCTTCTGATGCCTTATTAGGACAGTACGATACTGCAGAAGTAGTACTGTATATTGCTATGAGAATCTATCAGTAACAAAGGAAAACAGACTACTTGGTCAGGGGTTCTTCCTACAGCAAGATAGTGACCCAAAACATTAGAAGAAAAGAACTCGACAGCGGCTGAACATGATGGAAGGCCAGCACAGTCTCTAGACCATGGAGACGGTTTGGGATGAACTGGACAGAGGGTGAAAGCAAAGCAACCTACAAGTGCAACACATTTGTGGGAACTTCTGCAACAGTGTTTGGATAAATCAGAAAGAACGCCACAAGTGTCTTCGGCAACTGAATGTGTCAAAAATTTAGATTAAATTTAGGATTTCCATGATTTCTTTTTAAAATTTTCATTATTTATTTGTTCTATGCTTTAATTTCGGAGTACGCTGAGACATTACAATATGTAAATTGCAGTAAGAAATGGAAAAATTGAGGTGTTCTAAAACTTTTGACCGGTAGTGTGTAAGTAATTAACTACAACTAAAAGCAGACGAGTATAGAGTTGTTACAAAAAATTGTTCTGTTATTCTCATTCTATAATTTTATCAATTATGCAATATGAACAAAAATTGACTTTTTTTCGAAAATCATTCATGTCATTCCCAAAATGCCTACATCTTTATGCCATATATATAATTCAATATATATATATATAAAAATATTCTAATTACAGCACATATGTAGTGAAATACACATTACATGAAATTTTAAAAAAGTGTCTTATATGACTAAGCCCCTTTAATGATTGTAGCTATACTATTTGTTTTGTATTTGATATGCTTCTAGTTATACAAAACATTTAGAAGATATTTAACTACAATATGTAAAACAGTTAAGTATTTGGCAATAAATTAGCATACAAAACCTGTAGTGTAATGTGGACCTGTGTTCCTTCACATCTAGGTACTTGGAAATTCTCTTATCATTTTGCTTTTAATAGTTAAAAGTACATGTCATTCTTAAAGGATAAGTTCATCCAATTGCCCTCCATGTATTTTGTCTTCATTTAAAAAAGAAAGAAACATTTTTTTTCAATCACCAAGAAGCCTTTACTTCTCTGTTTAACTTACAGTGTATGATTGTGTGTCAGTGTGTGGTTTCAGTAAAAACAGTATTTCCATGTAGATGCCCTGGAGTGAAATGTCCACCTGCATCCTTTTGCACTCTCTCTGCTCTCTCGTTTAATTGACTTTTGCTCAGTTTTCCTCCTTTCATCCTGTATTTGGCTGAATACACATACACGCCTAGCTCTCTCTCTCACACATACACAAAGCACACGCCCACATATAGACTCCCAGATCCCCTCCGCTCTGCTTTAAAGCATTGCTTATCCAAACAGGAAAGTGGCCTCTGCCCCGGCAGCAGTTGAGGGCACAGCAGTGGAGATTTCATTAGTCACAGCTAACAGGCTAATTATCCGCTTGAGCACACCTGTAAAACTTTACTGTGTGTCAATCTCACACAATCACAGACACTGCATATAGGTGTGTGTGGGTGGGTTTGTGGACATTTGGGTCTGTGGGTCGGTGTGAACTGGTGGGTGTGCAACAAACCCGTCTGTTTCTGTGTTAATATGTGAACTGTGTGTCAATCAGGCCTCTGTGGGCATGTGAGCATTTTATGTGCAACAGTATGACTGGTGATCAAAAGCAAAAGGCTATTTATTTTAAAAGTACAGAGAAGTAGAGGAAACTCAAAATGAAGTGAATTTGTAACTCACAGGCATTAATTACATTTGTGGTCTTGCCATCAGCAACTCCATCCAAACTGCATGTTTGACGTTCAGTCAGCATCGGAATCACACTGTGATTGGCCAGCTGTGCTGAGGTGAGAGAGGAGCCAGGCATTGTACTTCGCATTCTAGCTCTCTTTTTTCATTTTTTACACAACTATTTGTGGCTCTTTTAAGGTGAACTACAGACTATCTTGCGATGGGATTGCATTAGCCGCGACATCCGTCAATACGTTGACGTTCCAACCCATGAGTACTCAGTAATCAATCAGGCCTCTGTGGGCATTTGAGCATTTTATGTGCAACGGTATGACTGGCGATCAAAAGCAAAAGGCTATTTATTTTAAAAGTACAGGAAAGTAGAGGAAACTCAAAATGAAGTGAATTTGTAACTCACAGGCATTAATTGCATTTGTGGTCTTGCCATCAGCTCCTAGAAATGTCATCAATGGCCGTTGACTGCTCCCATGGTTTTTTTTTACTTTAAATTGATCATTTTTATTTTGTAATACGGAACTTTTAAAAAAACACACATCTTAAAACATGTGGGCAGTGTTTCATCACACCATGAAAAAATTCCAAAGAGGGAACATTGCTCTCAGACAGGTTGAGAAGACAAATGAGTGCTAAGAGAAACTTGCATATTTGGCCATTTTTTCACCATAAAAATTCCAATAAGTTTACTCCAATGAATAAAAAAATGGATATTTGTATGCAGTGCAATTTTGGCCAGAACTACACACAAAGCAAGGTAAATAACTTAGGATGTTGTACAACGGCTGAGTAACAGGTGAGTTTTTTTCCTAGTTTACTGTGGATTTGCATTGATTCTATGTTTGTTACCTAAAGATATTTTGCAGTTAAAGGTATAGCATTGGGTAGATGTACTGTGCTGGCATTGTTAAACTGAGGCATCTTTCTCTCTCAAATACACACACAGTGAAATGCAGAGCTTGTTTTATCATTTGTGGGGTTATAGTTTTAATTTTATACAGTGCACAGCCTGACTGAATTTTTGAGGCCAATACTGATTTTGATCATTTTGAGTTAAAAAAAATAGTAATAGTAATAGTAATTGCCAATATTCTTTTTATCATAAGTAAAGATTGACATTGTCTCTAAATTACCTCAAACATAGTTCAGCATTTCTACAGTGTTCTGCAATTTCTTGTAACTAACCTGGCCGAAATATACACTTATACTGACGTAGCTGCAATAAGCTAATCTCTGCCGATATACTGCCCCAGCCAATTTATCAGTCGAGCACCAACTGAGGATAATATACTGTCATTTTCTTTCTTGTTTGGTTAAACTCAGCAAAACTGCTCTGTAATTCTTTCAGGTTCGATTACAAGGGGTTAATTTGGCTCAGATGCGTAGTTTAAGGTATAGTTAGGATGTGAGATTCCTGGTTTACCTTTATACTGTGTGTCATGTTTGCATATTGTAATAGCAACCTAAACCACATGGGTTTTTCATCTTCATTTTATTTGCATTTAATCTAATCAAAACAACTATACTACCCCGGTGTCTATTATCTGATGCTCAACTTAAAATGCGTTGAACTGTACATCGCATCTATACCTACAAATATATATATATGAAGTACACACAAGTCTAAATCGTGTTTCTTTTACCAAGCAGGTTAATAATACTAAGAATAAATTGTAATGGTATAGCCCTTTGACACACTTTTTCTTAGAAAAGAGGAAGAGGAGCAGAAGGAAAAGAAAAGCAGACTGCATTAATCAAATTCCCTTTTCCCCTGCTTGACGGTTTAGGGTTTCTGTGTTTAAAATAGCCTAAAATAGAGGGATGAAGGAAAATGGGGGCCAATGATGTCTGCAAGAGTCTTTGAGGTTGAGGGAATTTCTCACCATTTTACTGCAAGCACCAAAAACCCGCATCCTGCTCCATGAATAGACCTGGAGACAATGACACACAAACACACACAGACTAACACACTCAGACACCAGTACCCCCTGCCTGGCAGCTTCTTTGTAGCCATGTTG